>NC_079456.1:20439882-20739882 GCF_903798145.1 Danio aesculapii | reverse complement strand
CCATCCATCCATCCATCCATCCATCCATCCATCCATCCATCCATCCATCCATCCTGTTGTATCTATCCATCCATCCATCCATCCATCCTGTTGTATCTATCTATCTATCCATCCATCCATCCATCCATCCAATTTAAAATCACACATATAGATTATACATTTATATAATGTTTTTATATTAAACTATATTTCACATTTAATAATAATTAAAATGTTATGTGATGTAATATATTTGTAATGTAAATTGTGGGCATTTATATAGAATTAAAAACATTTTACTAACATAAATACAACAATTTTAGACAATCCGAGCTGAGCAAATTTAAACATCTGAACATCTTGTTTACTAATGGTGTTTCAGATGGTGAAGATCTTGAGTCTGTACACACCTCAGAGTGATCTGGAGGAGCGAGTGACACTCAACTTCATCCGTCTGGTTCAGGTGAGAGGAAGAGTCTGACTATAGAACGGTGTTCAGTTTTTCTTCAGAGCTGATGGAGAACACTCTTCTGCTTCTTCCTCCTCTACAGGCTCTGCTGAAGGGCCGCTCGGAAGGTCCTCCTCAGCTACTGCTGGACGTCCGGCGTGTGTTTCCCGTCACCTTCCCTCATGATCCTCCAGCACAGGTCACCGCAGAGCAGATCCACATCCCTGAGGCCCTCAAGATCAACTTCCTGCGCAGAGTCTGAACACACTGCACCCACACACACATAATGACACACAGACGCATGCAAGTCTTTCTGCTTTTGATGAATTAGAAAAGGCCCTTTTACATGTGTTTTCAGCATTATTTTATGTTGTGTTGGGAATATTAGTTTAGAAGATTACATTTTTAGCTTTTTGACATTCTCAACATATTATACAACGTATGACTCCCTTATTAATCGTAATATTGATGGTAAAATACATTCAAAACATAACTATTTAAAAAAATAGTTCAAAATAAAAAATAAAATCTAATTTTGTCTTGTTGAACTTGTGTTTTAATTTTTGCAGCGTTTGTTCAAATAATAATAAATCAATACTTTGTTTATAAATTTAATGCAATTTTATTTATGTACTTTTCAAGATTCTTTATGAATCTCATTGCTTTAAATAATAAAAATATACACCTCTTAAATTACACACACATTTAAAAAGTTAAATACACAACAATGTGCAGAGTATAAATCTTTGACAATTTGTATTTTCCATCCATCCATCCAAGTTTTTTATCTATCTATCTATCCATCCATCCATCCATCCATCCAAGTTTTTTATCTATCTATCTATCCATCCATCCATCCATCCTGTTGTTCTATCTATCTATCTATCTATCTATCTATCTATCTATCTATCTATCTATCTATCTATCTATCTATCTATCTATCTATCTATCTATCTATCTATCTATCTATCTATCTATCTATCTATCTATCTATCTATCTATCTATCCATCCATCCATCCTGTTGTTCTATCTATCTATCTATCTATCTATCTATCTATCTATCTATCTATCTATCTATCTATCTATCTATCTATCTATCTATCTATCTATCCATCCATCCATCCATCCATCCATCCATCCATCCATCCATCCATCCATCCATCCCTGTTTTTTTTCTATCTATCTATCTATCTATCTATCTATCTATCTATCTATCTATCTATCTATCTATCTATCTATCTATCCATCCATCCATCCATCCATCCATCCATCCATCCATCCATCCATCCATCCATCCTGTTCTATCTATCTATCTATCTATCTATCTATCTATCTATCTATCTATCTATCTATCTATCTATCTATCTATCTATCTATCTATCTATCTATCTATCTATCTACCCACCCATCCATCCATCCATCCATCCATCCATCCATCCATCCATCCATCCATCCTGTTGTTCTATCTATCTATCTATCTATCTATCTATCTATCTATCTATCTATCTATCTATCTATCTATCTATCTATCTATCTATCTATCTATCCATCCATCCATCCATCCATCCATCCATCCATCCATCCATCCATCCATCCATCCTGTTCTATCTATCTATCTATCTATCTATCTATCTATCTATCTATCTATCTATCTATCTATCTATCTATCTATCTATCTATCTATCTATCTATCTATCTATCTATCTATCTATCTATCTATCTATCTGTGTTTTACATCCATCCACTCATCCATCCGTTTTCTTCCTATCCATCCATGCATCCATCTGTTTTCTTTCCATCCATCCATCCATTGATCCATCCATCCATCCATCCATCCATCCATCTGTTTTCTTTCTATCTATCTATCTATCCATCCATCCTTCCATTTGTTTTCTATCCATCCATCCATCCATCCATCCATCTGTTTTCTATCGATCCATTTGTTTTCTATCTATCTATGAAACTTTAAATTTCATTTGTTCTGAGTATTACTTCCATTTTTAAAAGAATATATAAGGTTATCAAAGACATTTTGTTTTAGATGATTATAAAACCATATTAGATTTCATCCTAAACATAAACGCTTAAAGAAAAAAGTCCTTTACACAATTCGTTTTTTTAACCATTTATTGGAAGTAGAAACAAACCAAGGCTGGCCTGTTTTACCTCCATCCCCGATAAGAACGATCATATTTAGCAAAACGAAAATTAGAAACATCTTTGTATAAAAAAACCTCTCATGCTAGTACAGTCTGTACCACTACACATCAGTAATACATATTTATATATTCACAAGCCTTCCAAAAATAGAAAATAATACCCAAATATCAAAATAAACCGAAAGAAAAGTCAGACGACAATTGAATATCACACCAAAGATACATGCTGGCACAAGAAGAATCTTTCCCAACATGCACTGCTTCTTATATACAGGCAACGAGTGGCTGTTTTGTGGTATTGGGCGCAGTGTGAATGACATGCTGTAATATTATTACTCAAAAACGACAATACACGGCTCTATATTTCAAATCCTATCACATCATGCCAGCATTGTCCAGTCCGCAGTCAATTCAACATTCATTAACATCATTTCCTGTGGTTCAATATTACAGCAGTGAACGGAAGAAAACTAAAATAATACACATTTGCAGCTTCTGTTACTCGCAATGTAAACAATAATAATTTTGACACAGAACAGATGCATAGACTATTTGTAGAGAAATAAACATGAAGCGGGTAAAAATTGTAGTGAAAGGTTGAAAAGTTGACGTCAAAATGAAAATTCGCACATCATTTTTATCAAATCTGGAGATTTCCGTAAATCGATTAACAGTTTGTTCAACCAAAAGTGTAACGCTTCAAAATGTTCATAGAGATCACAAATTAAATCCATATGAATTTATCTGTTTAATCGAGTCCCAAAATCACACCTGCAGCCAATCAGCAGTAAGGGTCATGTCTTGTAACTATTGTGGAGGTATAAAAATGGGTGCGGTCTTATTGGGCAATCCGCTTATTAAGAGTGACGTCACGCGAAGCAGCTTCCGAGTCCAAGCGATCTGTCAAACTGTATGAGGAGACTCAAGAAATGGTAATAATAAACATTTACAAAGCGATGTGATACTTTCGAAAATCACAGTCGCAATACATATATCCATGCCTAATATCCGATGGCCAGAAAGTGATTAACCTTTTAGAAATTGTTAAAATATTGACGTCATTGATGCAGCAAGTCCAGAGACTGTCGTGTACACCATGATTTAATATAAAATTCACTTTAATGTGTGATGGGACTAAAAAGTGTCCATAAACAAATATTTTCTCAACTCAAATGAGTAGCGGCTTGGGTCTGGAAACTATTTCATATGTCACGACTTAACAAGCGGATGGGCATCTTCGTATTGGTGCTTTCAAATATCAACATTGTTCCGGAAATTTTGCTTAGTGCATCTTGACGTTTTTTATTTACTGGTTTACACACTATTTTAACAGTTGAAAGAATTTGTAATAATCAGAAAGTATGTTCAATTGAAATCATGAAGAAACCTAATAAACTTAAGAACTAATTATTTAAAGGAAAGAAGAAAAATTAGGTAGTTTTTTTTGCATTCAAATTAAAACATGAAGGAAAAATTGTGTAATTAGTAATTATGACTTTGAGATACAGATACTTTCTACTGCATAATAGTAATGCACTGTAAAAATCAATTACCTGACTTTACTTTAAAAAGTGAGTAAATCTGCCTTAAAATTAAGTAAATGGACTCATGTTATGAATGTTAAAGGTGCAGTATGTAAGTTTGACGCCCAGTGGTTGAACTAGGTATTGCATCCTGGATCAAACAAATGCAAGTGCAGGTTGCCAGATTGAGGACCAAAAGGAGCGAGTCTGATGATCGAGCCTAAAGACTGATTTAAATCGTGTTCTATATAAAAGCAACGGCACACGATAGAAGGAATATTCTCCATATTAAAAGGAGTTTTTGTTCTAACTGACATTGCAGCTTGCAGCTGAACAACAGAAAACTGACAACGATCACCTCAGGTACACCTCATGTGCTTTATTCAGTATTAGATGCTAATAGTGTGAGTTTGAATGACATTTATTGCCATACTACTGAAAGCAGAAGCAGATAGTTCACCTCAGATCTTGAAAATGAAATAAATACTTTAAAATGTTACTTTAGACTCAAAGCCAACACATATCAGTGATTCAGCATGTACATTTAATAATGTTAAAGTGGGTTAATATGTATTAATTAGATTATAAACTTTACCATTTCGTTGGGAGTGCAGTGAGTGCACTATTCTGTGCTTCTGATTGGCTGTATTTAAATTTGTCGTGTTTCGTTTGGTGCAAACAGCTAAATTGCTTATCGCTGCAAATCTCGTCATGTAGTGTGTTGTTAGGACATGAGGTTACAATGTAATCTGCTCAACTAATGTTTATGCTCGTAATATTTATATAATTTGCTAATTAATAACCTCATGTAGAACTCTGAATCTGCGTCTCATTTCTGAGTCTGCTATTGTCCACTTGAGGTCGCATTTCAGTCACGGACGCATGCATTGAGAGCCTATCTAAATGAATGAATGAATGAATGAAATATGCAGATTTCTAACAAGGCAACCCAGGGGTACTAAAATAAAATCGGTTAAAGTGGCGTTGGGTGGGTCAAAAGAACCAAAACAAAAACAGCATTCTGGCACTTTTTTTCAAAGCAGAATATCTGACTTCAACATTGTTTTTCAGATAAACAAGAATGTTCACTTGGCATGTTTCTTAAACATCTGCAAACATATTATGGTATTTTTATGCTTTAAACGAGTCAAAAACGCACATACAGCACCTTTAAGTCAACTTAACAGTTCTCAGTTAGAATAGGTTTAGTAAAGTCAGCTTGTAGCTTTTAAGGCAATGGGTTTACTCATTTTATTTATTTACTTTTTTATAGTAATGTAAGTAATCATTTTTACAGTGTATATTTCTGATTAACTAACTTAATAGTTGTAACTAACCTAATAGTTGTACACATCAGTATGCACATAGCAAATAAAAATAAGCCATTTATTTGCACAAGCAAACTTCATATTTAAACATTCTGTTTAATATCTTTGCAGTTTAATATTCCAGTCCACGTTTTTTTTTTTGATAAGGTGAACAGTCCCATTTTTGATTCAATGTCAAGAACTAGTGGCAACTGCCTAGCATTGCTTGCGTCTGCACTAAAAAGCTGCACGTGAACAAACCAAAAGCACAACAGCCGAGTAAAACAAAAAATTTGCGGCAGCATGATAGAGTGTATCTCTCCAAACCTGCAGGTGGCAGTATCTGTATAGTCATTCCCGAAAGGAACTGTAAACAAAGCAGCATTTACATACCATTTTACAGTATTTCTTGCTCAACAGGAAGGGATTCGCTTGTGTAAATATGTCTGATAATCTGATAGTCCATATACGCAAATATTTAAGAAATCCATCGAAATAACAGTTGGCTTTTATGTGTTCCTTCATGGCATGTGACTGTCGGCTTGGTGTGTCCCGGGCTTTAGTAACATTTTGAAGCATTAGTGTAAGTAGTCTTTCAATAGAGGGACAGAAATCACTCATATTTCATAAACTTGTCTCCAATAGTGTTCAGAAGATGTAAATGTGAATTAACAATGAACAAGGACTGAATCCTTTAGTGATTCAATTAATAATCATTAATTCAATCATCTCATATTTTCACAAGTAGACCGACAACATGACTAGTCTCTGCCATTTAGCACAATAGAGCATGGAATAACCACTATAGGGCGTTTATCCCACATTATAGAGCGTTCCTCTTGTGCTTGTCTAAAATGGTGGATGGTTTGGCAGTAAAATGGCAGGATTCATCAACAGTAGTGATGGCAAATCTATACAACTGTGAATCTTCTGAGGTGTAAAACCAGAGATTGCTTTAGTGGATTTGCAGATGGGGGAAAAAGGCCCCATTAGCATGACACGGTCTGACATTTAAATGTGATGTTATAAAGTGAGATTTCACTGAAACAGGCAGCTCTGGTGTCTAATACAAGCAGTGTTTGTCAGTCTAGACTTGCACATATACATCGTATAAACCGTAGTGCCTTACCATGCCAACAAACACTGGATAAACCGCACAGGCACTCAAAACATGAACAGATCAGAAAACATACACAAAAGACAGGACAGAGGAGGCCCTGTGATTGAATCGAGATCATCTTTACAAAGTGTCAGTATCTTGTAGTCTTACGACAAGCGTCTTTTGTAGGATTTCCTGCAAACTTCTTCATATTTTCATTCTACAGGAAAAGCAACCACTCTGCTTTCAGAGGTCTATTTGGTTGTAGGTCTATTTTTTCGCAATTTTTTTCTTGTGCTTTTAAATAATTGCATAATGTTTGACCCATAGGGGGTTTTGGTCCCTATTAAGGAGGTTGGGGGTGAAATGGTTATTATGCAGTGGAGAAACGATACCCTGACATTAACACACCCTTTTAATGGGCGTAGGAATGATCGACAAAAGGCCGCACGAAAGAGGTTTTCGACATCATTACAGATTGTTGAACATGGAAGAAAAAAATTGTGTTTGACAAATCATGGCACTGTGTAGCACTCTGTCGTGTTTACATGCCTTAATCTGGTTTATTTCATAGACGCATTTGCAAACAAACAAAAAAAAAAAGGAATATAATAAATATAAATATACTTTTAACATAGATTCTTTATTATTATTATAATAATTTTAAATAGAATTTATTTGAAATAATATTATCTAGATTTATATTTTGAGACATGTGTGCAGTTATTTAATATGTTTTTGCAGAATAAATAGATAAATATGTGTTTTATTTAAGTATCTTTTGGCAAGATGACTTGGAATATGCATTATAAAAATCAAGGTCATCACAAACATCAAGTATTTAAGAGATACAATATCATGTGTCTGTTTCATGTGCCAAATTGTGCTTGTTAAACAAGCCCTTACTGGCAGGTCTAATGGCAGTGCACTGAATACAAATATATAACTGCTTTGTCACGTAAACAGTTGGTCATTAAAGTGAAGAACCAAAGATGTCTTGTGTATTTTTTTCTATGCGCTAGTGCAACATCTGAAAAACAGGGGGCAGTGTTTACGCCAAAATTACCATGCCTCGCTAGCTACTTCCTGGTCTTAGCTCCGCCCCTCTTCAGCAGATCGCTGGTCAGATTTGAGCTTGACGAATTCTTTCGCAACATCATCGTTGTTGCGCTGGGACAGGATTCGTAGTACTGTCAGGCCGGTTTCGTCCATGTGAATACGTTTACCTAGCGGTAGCCAGCATGCTACGCTACCTCGTGGTGCTACATCCTTCAGCTGCAGTACTGCCATGCCAACGGTGCGGTCCTCTCGTGCGAAGCAGTAGTCTTTCACACACACCTGAAGTTCGTAGCATTCTGGTCCCACTTCGTTACTCAGCGTGCTTGGTAAAAGAAGCAGTGACATCAGGATCTATGGTTTATTTCAGGAAGTGTAGCAGAGATAAATTGCAAGAAGCAAGGATAGGTCACTTACAACGTGAAGGTCTCGTTGTATTTTGGAGCCCAGCTGTTGTTCTTGGACTTGGTGGCGTACTTCCTCTTCTTATCGCTGAGATGAGGGCCAATGATGTAGACTTCCACAAAGGGCCGGAAAATTCCAGAGGTTTGCCACCGTAGGTCATTTGCAGCCACCACTATAAAAAATACATTTATTGAAAAACTTTTTACACATTTAACTTGTACCTCATTATGTAACCACGAACCAGACGTACCATTCAATCACACAGATTGTACAAAAAGCTTACCTTTATGGGAATACAGCAAGTAACTAGGGTATTACCCTTCTTTGTACCCCTAAAAGGTTCTCAGCATTACCATGAGGTTATGAGGTAATAAAATGAATCTTTTAGGGGTACATTTAGATTTTCCCTTTTGAAAAAAAGGACAGTCCTTTGAGGAACCAATAAGTCAATGCAAAAATGTCAATGAACTTACAGCAGCCCCATCATTCTGGGAATGTTTTGCGGCACTTGACAAGGCTTTCATCAGTGTGGTGATGTGAGGAACCAAAATGGTACCTTTTTACAATGTAGGCACTCTATTGATATTATGAATCTACTTGTGCATTTGAGGTACCTCACCAAACAAGAAAATTTTGGAAACCTCAAAAGCAGAGCTGAGAAAACCTAGTGCTCCGCTTGATACTTTTCCCATTACACTGCAAATCTGACCATGTTTGAGGAACTGTTTTGGGTTCTGCAGATTCATATCCAAAGATAACCTATTTTGAAGTTTTACAAAAGTTTACTGAGGAACTTACAGGATGGAACCAGTGGAACAAAGAATTTATAAGAATTCCAATGAATGTCAAAAGCTCTTCAAGTAACCCTACTTGATGAGGCTTTCTGGAAAGTCCTGCCAGTAATTCTATGTTGACTAACACCATTTTTATCATGTACGCAAAGGTTCCATAACTTTGCCCTTCCAGGTCCACTGTAGTTTAGCTCCAACCCCAGTCAAACACACATGAACAAGCTCATCATAATCATCTAGAGGGTTTCAGGCAGGTGAGTTTGAGGGATTGTTATACTGCAACATTTAAGCTACTTTGGAGACAATTTTAGGTTCCTCAGATTAGTGCAAATGGGGACAAGGGGTGGGCAACTTAGGGTGCTTTCACACTAGCACTTTTGGTCTGCACACGGGTTTGTTTGATGTCAGAGTACGGTACATTTAGCTTGTGTGAATGTGTCTTCTGAACTCGGGTGCGCACCCACAAATCGTACCCGAGGCCACCTGAAAGAGGTGGTCTGGGGTACGGTTCACACGAACTCTGGTCCGGTTCACTTCTGGTATGAATGCAATCATACAAAATAATAGAAGTGAACTGCCAACTGTACAACAAACTATCGTATTCATAACATTAATTTGTGTTTGTGTGTGTGTGTGTGTGTGTGTGTTTCTGTGTATCACGAACTGTACCTTGGTGACAAGCGAGACTGAGCCAGGGTAAACACAATGATAATGTCTGCTTGTCTCCTCCAAAAACAGCTTCTGCAGACATTGCGTGATGTTCTGAACGTTTATAATATATTTACAGCAGATCAGTAAAAGCAGAACGACTACGATGTGCGTGCGTCTTTCCATTTTGGCACTTTGCTTTCGTGTCCGTCACCTAGCAACAGCTGTACACACAACAGCAGCTCGATGACGCAAGTGTATCGAGGTTCAGAAGGAAAAAAAACACAGTGTGAACACAAACCAACCAAAAAGGTGACAAGGGGGGACAATTGAACTTGGGTACAGTCCAGGCAATTGTGAAACCACCCTTAAAGGTCCTCGAAGGCCAGTTTCATCAGCTTCTGAACACATATTTTCAGGATTACTTGAAAACCACAGGCAGGTATGTTTTATTAGAAGTGGAGCTAAACTTTGATGGATGTTGGTCTTCCAGGACCAGAGTTGCCCATCCCTACTCTTACCCTTTGAAAAAATGTCAGTTCTCTGAGGAACATGCAGGATGGAGGTTGTTTAGAGGGTTTGAGCAGTGTACAGATCCAAAATGCTGCTTCACATTCTTTTTCATTTTTATAGTATAGGCCTGGGCATCTCAAATCAGAGATAAATAAGCTCTAAGAATGACTCAACAAGGTCTACAGCACTGGATTATTAATCTCCATCCTTAATCAAACACCTTAAGAACATAACCACAGTTTTTGGGATTACTAGAATATTACAGGTAAATTCTTTGAGTTTGGTTGGTGGAAAACTCTGCAAGGCATTTGACATTTGTCCCATTACACTGAGGATCTAGAGCACGGGTGCCCAATCCTGTTCCTGGAGATATACCTTCCTGCAGAGTTGTTGCAGTATGTGGTAGCATCAATGATTTCCACATGAGGTCATATGACTGCAAAAATCACACTGTGTACGCCCAGCTTTAAGAAGGTAATCAAACCTCAAGCTTTACATTTTAACCTCATACGGCACTGCTTACCCTTTACTGTAACTTTGTGCTCTCCAGTATTAGGATGAGTGAAAATCTCCACATGGATGGATACTTCTCCAACTGCATCATCAACACCAGTACCTGCAGACAAGGCGACACAAGTCAACACTCCATATCCAGCCTTGCAAGATCAGTATGCATCATATACTTGCATCAGTATGGCTCAATGGAACTTATAATCACTGCCTTCATAGATTCAGTAACCAGCAGAGTCATACAGAGGCAATGTATGCTTTGAGCTGACTGGATGGCACGGAGGTTTAAACATTGTAAGAGTGTTGAACCTTGGATTCAGAGATTATTAATAGTATAAAAAGGAACTATTCAATGTCGGAGTACTTGTTAAATACAAACTCAGAGCCTATTTAAGTTCTGAATGAGTTCAAAAGTGGACTTTTATTTGCACAGTACTTTAAAAGTACAAATAAGTCATAACTAAGCTACTAATTTACTTAGGAGTTAAAATACATATTGCTAAAAGGATTGAGCTGAACAAATTTGGCTTTACATGATTGAGGTGACACATTTATTACTTAAATAAGCTTCGAAAATGATTGAACAAGTAACCAGTGCAACACATCTCTGGATCTGAATTTGTGAGGCTTGGTCAGGCACAAATGTGGGTACACTTTATTTCAGTGTCTGTAATCAACTGTCATGACTTGAAATAGTTAATGAAATTAGCTTATAATACACAGACAACCAAAATAAAGCAATGCCTCACAGGATTCTTCGACAATAAAGTGTTTCAAATACAAAGAGAAGTGTATCATGAGTGTACCATCTGCACACAGGCAACTTGGGCACACTTGATTGGAGTTTCATGAAGGGTTTATAATTAGGATGGGGAAGGGGAGAGCAGTCCTATCGGTCCAGTCATTTGTGAAGAAGACAAGGAGAACATCTGCTAATGTCTTTTACTTGGTTTCAATGCAGGCAGGTACATGCGAAAAACCACTTCCATTCGCATTCAACTCCATTCACACTCATGGAAAAATGCCAAGGTGTTTAGTATATGCTACACTAAGGGTGCCCAAACTCAGTCCTGGAGGGTCGGTGTCCTGCATAGTTTTGCTCCAACTTCCTTCAGCAAACCTGTCTGGAAGTTTATAGTATAGCTTGAAAAAGCTTGATTAGCTGGTTTAGGTGTGTTTAATTGGGGTTGGAACTAAAATATGCAGAATACCGGCCCTCCATGACCAAGTTTGGGCACCCCTGAGTACACTGATCGCAAACAAAACTTGCACTTGTGCTTTTAAATTGTTCAATTTCCGTTGAGTGATCCGATGCAACTAAATCTCAATTAAAAGGCTCAAACTTTGGCATCATTTTGCAGAATTCAGGTCAGCAGTAATCATGTAATAACTAAAAAACGGAGTCCTTGCTTTCGCCATCTGTTACATATGTGCGCTAGTCAGAGAAACAGGCTGACAATGCAGTTTCCTCAGAGCAGAAGTGTCTGA
This sequence comes from Danio aesculapii, assembly GCF_903798145.1. NCBI lineage: Eukaryota > Metazoa > Chordata > Actinopteri > Cypriniformes > Danionidae > Danio > Danio aesculapii. Next base: position 20,727,955 of record NC_079456.1, on the reverse strand, counting down.
GCAAGCAGGGATTTGAAAGAGCTCAAACATTAGCAGCACGCTAGCAGTAATGCTGACGGATGTGGATGCAGCAATTTTTGACTACACCTAAGCAAATAACATCTGGATCAGCATTCAAGGTCACTTTTCACAACAATAAATACAAACACAGAGAAAACAACAAGAAATGAACTTTAACAAAATATGCTTTCTCCAGCATAGCAAAATCTAAAATAAACAAGTTCAAGTTATAATCATATACATCCATGTGCAAGTTTTCCCAGGGCCCATAAATGCCAATTTAGGGCCGTCTGGAAGTGATGTGAACTGACAGAAAGCATGTCACCTGACCTCAGGGGTGCTCTCTGATTGGCTGAGGGAGAGTTGTCTTGTTATAATGAGCCTAAGGGGTGAGACCAAAGGGAAAGGAAACCGCGTTGCGTAAATCGCGCAGAGCAACAGAACAGACCCTGCCTGCGGACAAGCTGAGTCAGTCGCAATTAATGTCACGTCTACATTCGACAATGTGCTCGGAAAAATAACATTTGGTCACGGTCTCTCACTCACTTACTCACTGACACTCACAGCTCATCATCCGCAGTGCACACATGCACCTCTCACACTGCAGAAGTGTGTGCATTCATCATTCACTGCCATTCAAAACACACTTCATCCTGGGCTTTTCTTGCTGCTGTAGAGTCAAGATACATTTCAGACCAATGTATGTGAACAAACAGCATGTTCTTCCCAGGTACTCATACATGCAAGGCCCTTTCTTGGGGGGAAGATATGGGTGGTCGTGTTTGGCAAGCCATTTTAGCATTTAAGCCTTAAAATGTACTTGCATATGTTTTCATGCTACTAGTATTTATTATACCTACTAGCATCTGTTTTATCAACTATTGGTGCTTATGCATTAACTTTCAGTATTGGATTTTTAGGTAATGATTATTCTTTAGATACTAGTATCTTTTTCTCAATAATAGAACTTATTAGTTAGACACTAGTACTCATTTATTAGATACTACTGATTAAATATTCATATTTACTAAATAGATAATAGTATTAATTTATCACATAATAGTAGCTATTCATCAGACACTAGATCTTTTTTCTTACTAGCACTTAAACTGAATAGTTCCTATAGAATACAGAAAAAAATTGTTACTAGTACCTTAGAGTTAAGTAGAGTTAACCTTAAGATGAATACCTAAAAATGCAATAGAGCCTAAAAAAAACAATGTTTTTAGGCTCTATTGAATGGTTTTTTAAACCCAAAATGATCTGCAATGGTATCTTAATGAATCTGCAGTAGTATCAAAAAATCTGCAGTAGTACTAAATATTCTGCACAAGTAAATAAGGAATAAAGAATCCACATTAGAACCTAAAGAATATGCCCTGATACCTAAAGAATAAGCAATAGAGCCTAAAGAATCTCCACTAATACCTACAGAATCTTAACTAGAACCTAAAAAAACCAAAACTAGTAGCTAAAGAATAAGCAGTAGAACCTAAAGAATCTGTACTGGTACTTAAAGAAGCTGCACTAGTACCTGCAGAATCTGAACTAGAACATAAAACATAAGAACCAGTAGCTAAAGAATAAGCACTAGAACCTAAAGTATCTGTACTGGTACCTAAAGAAGCTGCACTAGTACATACAGAATCTGAACTAGAACCTAAAGACTATGAACTAGAACTTAAATAATCTGCCATTGTACTTTAGGAATCTGCACTAGAACCTAAATAATCTGCACTTGTACCTAAGGAATCTGCACTAGTAACTAATGACCAAGCACTAGGAACTAAATAATCTACACTATAGAATATGCACTAGCAGCTAAAGAATAAGCACTAGTAGTTAATGGAATAGCTACTAATTGCTTAAAATAGGTGCTAGTAGCATGAACATAGACAGTAGTACACTATTTGGATTAAATGTTAAATGGGCTTTCCACAGGTTGTGGGGCATGCGACTGGCCCGTTGGAATGGGAGGTGCATGATCTGATTGGGGTGGATCACTGATTGGTTCTTTGTCATGAAGGGCACTGGGCCCCACGTGAACGTACCCTTCTCAGGGTACACGTCTTCGCTTTGGGTGAACCTTACCCCTTTCCCTCCATGAACTGTTCAAAGAGAAGGAGAGGACGCAGAAACATACAGAAAGAAATTGAGAGCACATGGTGATGGGGATTTGAGAGAGAAAAAAAGGAAAGGCAGAAGAAAGAAAGAAAGAAAGAAAGAAAGGCAGTCCAACAAGCTAAGCAAATATCAATAGGAGTGTATTTTCAACCTGCTGTAGCTTTTTAGACAGATAAACACACTTGCTTTCATATGTGTTTAAATTATTAAATGAAGCAGTGACATTCATCCCTGATTATATTTACATGAAGATCTATTAAAATGGCTTTGCCTGGGACATCATAACCTAAAGTGTGTCAGGATTCCCTAAGTGTGTGAGGGACAAAATGATAGAGATCAGATAAACTAGGTTTAAAAAAAAAAAACATTGTTGACATTTTATTTTATATTTTGTAATATTAATATATATTAAGCAAAGTAAAATACTTAAAACCAAACAACCAAATATTGAAACCAAAATGTATAACTTTGTATAACATTGTTTTTAGTAACAAAAATACATTAGAACTTATCTGTAATTTTTTTATTTTATTAAAGATTAATGTACAGCCGAAGTCGAGGAACAAAAAAAATGCAGCGAGCGCAGTGTGCACAAGTCTTACCCTGTGTATTCTGAGACTGAACAAAGGTCTTGATGAGTTTGTCAGTAGCCTGAGTGTAGAGAGACAGAGCGTAATGTAGAGACTGGAGATCTGGACTCTTCTCCAAGAACGTCTTCTTCAGCCCCACACCTCCAGCATGGAAATATTGCTGAGAAACCACAAAACACCACACTCTGCTTGTTAAACTGGGAGAAACAAACGTTTGTAGTTGCCTCAAGAACTGAGCAAAGAGCCGAAGCATTGTTTGCTATCTTGGATTTAACAGCTTGTAATTCACATCAAATTCGATTGCCAGTACATATTTCAGTTCTGTTTAAATGAGGGTGTTTATTTCCGTTTCGATATTTGAAATTAGCTCAGCTTTAACCTCCATAATGTCAGTGTGTTCCGTTGACTCGGACATCATACTAGGTGTGTTAGTATTAGTGTTGTCACGATACTGGAATTCGATACCAATCGGTACTGAAATTTTAAAAATATCCATTTCCTGCTAACATTTGAGCGCGTTATTAAACAGCGTTGATTTGCCATTGTGTTCACATGCTCAACAGAAATGACTGTGATTGGCCTTGAAGGACATCAGTTCACCAAACTTACTGCTGTTTACTGAGTGTAACCACAGATACAGGGACACTGGATCGCAGGGGCGTAGATTTAGGGTGGACGGAGAGGACGTGTCCCCGCCAATATCTACCAACTACTGAAATGTCCCCACCAATAATTTCATTCACTTAAAAAATATTGCGCTGTCAATATAAACCTAGATATGCCGAAAGGGTTAAATCTCGTCTCTCCCTGAGTCGCACCGCCCCCCAAACACATATTAACATTGTGATTGGCTGTGCCTTTCCCTGCTGTCATGTGAGAGGCTGCTTTCAGATACAAGCAGAACAAAACAACTGTGCAAGGTGAATTTCTCGTAATGTGTGTGAGGTGAGTGACACGCACAAGTGAGGATGGCGGTAGCAAAAAAAGGTGGACATAAAGAGCTTTTTTCAACGAAAAGTGTAAGTCACATGAACTCAAGTTCACCACTGAATGAGTCCATCATGATAATGTCGCTATTGCTTGTGTTTTTCAAAGCTTTTACAATCAGTCTAACATTAAAGACTAGCCTGTGAACAATATTCCCTGAAAACTAACTGCAGAATAAACACCTACATGTAAACGTATATGACCCTGCCAGTTCTCCTAATCAGGAGTAACATCTCCAATTTCGGTTGAAACAATTTGTCAGAAAAACAACAGCCTGTGCTCCATCTTTTAATAATACTATGAGACATGTTTAATTTGGGCGACGCATTGGACGCACTGTCGCCTCACAGCAAGAAGATCGCTGGTTCGAGCCTTTCTGTGTGGATTTTGCATGTTCTCCCAGCGTTCGTGTGGGTTTTCTCCAGGTGCTCCGGTTTTCCCACAGTCCAAAGACATGCGGTACAGGTGAACTGGGTAAGCTAAATTGTCCATAGTGTATGAGTGTGAATTAGTGTGCATGGATGTTTCCCAGAGATGGGTTGCAGCTGAAAGGGTATCCACTGCATTAAGCAAATCAGCAGTTCACTCCGCTGTGGCAACCCCAGATTAATAAAGGGATTAAGCCAAAATGAATGAATGATCAGTTAATAAACATTATTTTAACATTACACTTTCAGGCCTGTAGCCAGCTTATTTAAAGGAGAGGTTATTTGTTTTCAGAAAAACTGAACCTTTTTGCAGTTATTTACCTAATTAATTATTCATTCTGTTTAATTGAGGTATAAATATTACATTTAAGTGACATATTAAGAACTCTTTTTGCTGGATTATCTTGTAAGTTATTATAACTACACTTTTTGATGTACCAAAAATATTCCTACCTTTTTGTCAGATTGCTTTATTTACACATGTGCATTTAAACTGTAAGTTTTATATTACAGTTTTATAAATAATAAAAATACTTTGAATTAGAAATTAGAACTTTAAATTCTTGGAATAAAGAAATGAGTTCAGATGCCAAAACCTCTAAATGTCATGTAAAATGAGCATTTTTCTTAGCCTCGTATATTTATGTTCAGTTATTTCACTTTAAAAGTAATGGAAAGAACGTATTCGTCACTATAAAAGTCAAATCCACACACAGGAATGGGAGAAAAATGCTAATTTTAGAAGAAAATATTAAATGGCATTTAGAGGTTTTTGCATCTAAACTCTTCAAAAATGAAAATATACTTATTTTTAAAATACAACTTTGTATCAGAATTTTCTTTGGGAAATCTGTTAAAACTTGATTTAAATTAAAAACTGAAGCCTATATGCAAATAACAAACTGGCCAATGCATTCAATCTTCCTCAGTGAGAATTTGGCCATTTGAATAATAAGATAAATTCAAACATAATAATAATCCAACTTTTGGTCTTTCAAACCACCTGAACCCCCTTGGCTACGCGCCTGACTATTTAATTTAACTTAATAAATTGTATGAAGAGAGGATTAATTAATAATATATTTTAATAGCAGTTAAATAATTAATAGCAATATATAAAATAAATAATATTCATTCTTGGTGGGGTTGTGGGGGGATTGTATTCACTCGTCCCCAGTCCCCACCAATGTCAAGTGCAAACCTACGCCCTTGCTGGAGCGTTTCAAATAGACAGCTGGTTTGTCTGTAAGCTGACATACGAGCAATGCGCTGATCAATCACAGCTTTAAAACTCTCCATTGTCCCTGTATCTGTGGTTACACTCAGTAAACAGTGGTGAGTTTGGTGAACGGATGACCTTTATGACCAACCACAGTCATTTCTGTTGAGCCCGAGACCACAACGGCAAATGAACAATGTTTAAGAACTTGCTCAATAGTGCTCAAATGTCCAGGGGAAATGGACGTTTTTTAACATATCAGTGTCGATTGGTATCAAATTCCAGTATCGTGACAACCCTAGTTTGCATCCATTTGGTTAGCAGCGGTTTTTCCCATGTACATGTATTTGCGTAGTTTGCTTGCCATTTGGATTTATAAAGAAACAAGCCATCTTATGTAGAGTAGTGAAGTTTTGGATAGGTGTGGCGTATCTTATTTTCAATGAAAGAGCCAGTACAAGCTTGACTCTGGGTGTAAAATAGAATATTAGTGTGCTGTACATAGTGGAGAGTAAACATATATTTATGTAGCCAATTGATTCAAGTTATTTTGATTAAATTTGATTTATTTATTCATATTCTACCTCTGCAGTGTGTTGTCACTGAAAATCAGTGGAAGACATAGGCTGCGTTCGAAATCGCCTACTACTACGTAGGTACTGCATTTAAATTCAAATGTACTACTTGACGATTAGAAAAGTACATTCTAATCAGTATAAGATGTATGGAACTATGAATGGAAGTAATGGAAGTATTCAGTAGTATGAATGGAACTCTGATGTACTACATCCGCCATTTTGTCATGATCACGTGACCTACCAGCTTCAGTTCCGTCGCTTCACTCTCATTCATGAATTTTCTTGCGGGGCATCATGGGGTAGTGTAACGTGCATCGGATGCGCACTTCAGAATCTCGCCGGAAGCAGTAGGTCATCCGGGTACTTCTCGCATACCGTTTTTCTAATTCAATGAATTCGGACATACTACTCGGCTCGCGTACTGTTTTTAGCATACTATACAGTATGGAAGCAAGCGATTTCGAACGCAGCCATGATGTTGACAAAGACGTAGAGCTTTTCACTCACCTTTATAGTATCCAGCGCTAACTCAATCACTGCACACTGTTTAGGCGACAGTGCCTTGGCCTCCTCACGAACCATGTGCTCCTACAAAAACAACATTTCAGATTAAATACAGAAAACGCAACAAAAAAAACTTCTAAAGGCCTTGCTAAGTTCATCAAAGCACCTGTGTTCTGCAATGCTGTTTAATTTATAGGAAAATAAATAACGACAAAAGACAGAAACTTATGACTAAATCAGAATACTGCAAAATGTATACACTAGCCTGCATCCTTACCTTAAGCTTGGAAAGCTGACCGAGTTCCTTGGCTGCGTTGAATATGAGTTGAGTGCCCTGAAGATAGATGGAAAGCAAAACGGAAAAGCGAGAAACAAAAAGAAAGAGGATACAGAAGAGAAAAGAGGACATTAGTCAGATCACTGGGTTCGACAGGGTTGTAGACAGAAATATCACATCACAGAGGTCAAAAACAGACAGTCTCAAACGTCAGACACGCACTCGCTCAACCCCAAAACACACAGCCACTCGTCGACACACAACTGTTTGTGCAACAGAAGACACTAGCTACAAACAGAAGACAGAGACAGGAGTTGAAAGGTTTTACAAAACCAGTAGGTCCACAGCCCGAACAACAACACTCTGGTGATATATCTAGTATCTATGACTGGCCGATACTCTAATCTTTGGATATATCACTAAGTGAATGAGGCTTGTGCACCTTATAATACCATTATACAAAAGTGTACAATGTAGTCCTTCTAGGAAAATGAAATAGTTAGTATAATAGTTCTGACGCTGTCGTTTAGACCAGCATAGCCATCGGAGTCTAAAACGACTGTCACACATGCATTATTTACCCCAAGCACCTGTAATAACCCAAAAAAGGGGGGGAGGAGGGGCTCGTCCGGGAGCTATAAATGTTGTCTATGGGGAAATCCATAACTGCTTTCAAAACAAGGGGTTAAAAAAAACAAAAACAAAACAAAACACTGCTTCCATCGGTTTGTTTCAACAGGGGGGACCCAAGTCACACAAAGAAGACATTGAGAATGAGAGAGAAGAGAGATAGAGAGACAGGACACATTGAGCTAAATGGGGATTCAGTTCTTACATCACTGTGACAAGCAAGCTTCACCCTGCCCTGTGAAGAGAGGATAGTGTAATTAACTTCAGAAGTGGTCTTGGCCCTATTTAATAGGCTGACAGTGGCCATTATCCAGAAACTGACAGACTTAACGGGCCAATCACATCACTTCAGGAGGTTGCAATTTACGAAACAGATAAGACAACTGAAGAAATGGTCTAAGTAGTTTATTGTTAAAGAGAGAGTTCACTCAAAAATAAAAAAGTGGCATAATTTAATCACCTGAATGTCATTTTTGTTGGATTTTTTACATCTCCTTAATAAGGAGATACTTTACAGAATGCTTATGCTGTTATTTTTCATATATTAGTGTATGGCAACTGTTCCAAAGCTAATCAAATATGCTGATAAAGCTATAATAGGTGTCATTATTTAATAAGAGAATTTCACCTTGTAGGGTAAAAGGATTTTTATGTGCTTTATATGAATGTGTGGGCGGCGCAGTGGATAGCGCTGTCGCCTCACAGCAAGAAGGTCACTGGTTCGAGGTCTGGCTGGGCCAGTTGGCATTTCTGTGTGGAGTTTGCATGTTCTCCTCCTGTTTGCGTGGGTTTCCTCCGGCGTGCTCCAGTTTACCCCACAAGTCCAAAGACATGTGGCTAAATTGTCCATTGTGTGTGTATATCCTAGTCTTCCAGGTTGGGGGTTGAGCGTTAAGCGACTCACCTTGTAAAAATTAGATGTTACAAAACACCAACATGATGCGGCTAAATATCAACTTCAATGTAAACGGCACCTGGGAGTAAGTATATGAATGTGCACAACTTTTCATTGGAGTGACTGGAGGCCACAGTGGATTGGAAGAGCTTTGTAATAAAGGTGGGGGTGAGCAAAACTCCCCAAGCAAATTTGGTGTGCAATTATGAATGTATACAAATCAGATTGAGAATGGAGAGTTGAAGGGAAGAATTTCAGAAAATCAATGTGAGGGTGAGTAATTCTGGAACAACAAATATTATATACCATATCTGAATATATGCAAATGGAATTGAGCTATATTTAAATATCTGCAAACGTAAAAGAGATTGTGTTGGTTTGTTAAATAAATAATAATCTATCCTAAATAAAATTAAAGTGAAATATTCACAGTTTCAGAGAAGCATATTTTAAACCGTTTTCACTATTAATGACAAATTTGAATAAGCTGGAAATGCTTTTGCTATGAATTCGCAGCACTGAACATGAACATCTTTCCAGAATACCTCGGAAGCACAAATTCGGTTGGAAGGATGAGAGAATTCAGAAACTCGTTGTGAGAATGAAGAAGTCTGCATATTTGTGCCAGTCTGTCAGATAAAATTGCTTAAAACACCTTAATATTATAGAAAAGGTAAAGTTTGTACAACCAATGATTGATCTTATCCACCCATGACTCACTCATAAGTAAATATACAGCCAATTCTTTGATTATCTATTATTAACGGCAGCACACGCTGAGATAACGAATAAATGATGTGCTCCTATTGCACAGTGGCACCTACGTGACGGATCTTGTCTTGAAGAACGAGAAAACAATTAAACATGCAAGACTTTCTGCGATGGTGTCGTGAGGCATCGCAGGCATGTTATCAGTTGTCGTGAACTATGTCACATTATACGAGAAAAAACCTATTAAATCTTGTGTCACGACGCTCATTTTTTGTTTCCGAATCCCCACGACACCCTGTGTCAAGGATATTGTGACGTAATTGTGACAAATTCGTGTGATCTGACCGGGGCTCAGTAAAACATGTGCAAGAATTCCGATGTACCATATTTGAATATACACAAATTCAAATGTGTATAACATTTTAGTATCAACATTTGGGTGAATAAATTATGACAAGGTTTTCATTTTTGGATGAACAATCATGTTAAAGCATAGTACTTAAAACTGACGTACATTTCTGCGTTCGGAAAGTATTTATAACGCCTTACTTTTACACATTTTTTATGTTACAGCCTTATTCGAAATTGGATTCAATTAATTTATTTCCTTAAAATTCTACACACAATACCCCATAATGACAATGTGAAAAAAGATTTTTTTGAAACTGTTGCAAATTTATTAATAATAAAAAACCTGAAAAATCACATGTCCAGAAGTATTCACAGCCTTTGTCGTGAAGCTCTAAATTGAGCTCAGGTACATTCTGTTTCCACTGATTATTCTTGACATGTTTTAGCAGCTTAATCGAAGTTCACCTGTGGTAAATTCAGTTGATTGGGCATGATTTGAAAAGGCATACACCTGTCTATACAGTATAAGGTCCCAGGGTGGACAGTGCATGTCAAAGCACAAACCAAGCATGAAGACAAAAGAACTGTCTGTAGACCTCTGAGACAGGACTATCTGGTGGCACAAGGCTGGAGAAGTTTAGAGAAAAATTTCTGCTACTTTGAAAGTTCTAATGAGCACAGTGGCCTCCATCATCCGTAAGTGGAAGTTGTTTGGAGCCACTAGGACTCTTCTTAGAGCTGGCCGTCCATCTAAGCTGAGTGATTGGGGGAGAAGAGCCTTAGTCAGGGAGATGATCAATAACCCAATGGTCCCTCTGTCTGAGCTCCAGCGTTCTTCTTTGGAGAGAGGAGAACCTTACAGAAGGACAATCTTCTGTGCAGCAATCCAACAATCAGACCTGTATGGTAGAGTGGCCAGACAGAAGCCACTCCCTGCCTGGAATTTGCCAAAAGGCATCAGAAGGACTCTCAGACCATAAGAAACTAAATTCTCTAGTCTAATGAGACTAAAATTGAACTTTTTGGAGTGAATTCCAGGCGTTAAATTTGGAAACAAGGCACTGCTCATCACCAGGCTAATACCATCCCTACAGTGAAGCATGGTGGTGGCAGCATCATGGTGTGGGGATGTTTTCAGCAGCAGGAACTGGAAGACTAGTCAGTGTAGAGGGAAAGATGAATGCAGCAATGTACTGAGACATCCAGAATGAAAACCTGCTTCAGAGTACTCTTGACCTCAGAGTGGGGTGAAGGTTTATCTTCCAGCAGGACAATGACTCAAAGCACACTGCCAAAATATCAATGGAGTGCCTTCACAACAACTCGGTTAATGGCACAGCAAGAGCCCAGACCTAAATCCTATTGAACATCTCTAGAGAGATATGAAAATGGCCGTACACCGTCGCCTCCTATCCAACCTGTTAGAGCTGTACTGCAATGAGGAATGGGCAAAAATTCCCAAAAACAGGTGTGCCAAGCTTGTGGCATCATATTCAAAAAGACTTGAGGCTGTAATTGCTGTCAAAGGTGCATCAACAAAGTATTGAGCAAAGGCTGTGAATACTAATATACATGTGATTTTTCAGTTTTTTTATTTTTAATAAATTTGCAATCATTTCAAAAAATCTTTTTTCATATTGTCATTATGGGGTTTGTGTGTAGAATTTTGAGGAAATAAATGAATTTAATCCATTTTGGAAAAAGGCTGTAACTTAAAAAAATGTGGAAAAAGTGAAGCGCTATGAATACTTTCCGAATGCACTGCTGTATTCGATTTTTGTGCATTATTTTGTATAATCTAAGGGGTCAACTAAACTAGGCACAAGTGGAAAAAAAAGGTAAAATTCTTTCATTTCTAAACAGAAAATGATAATCATATCTTCATGTGGAAGTAAATGAATTGAAACATCAATTAAAAATGCAGAGCAAAACAAAACTATTTGCACCATAAAATGATAATACATTTTTACAAACATCTTACAAACAAATATTATTGAACTAAACATTATCAAGCCTGGGAATAGAAAACAATTCTCTACAAAAAAAAAATTTGTCACAGAAGACACATCAGTATGAAACCTCAGTGTTGGATCAGACCAATTTGGGTACAACAACACGCAAATACCAGGACAGATTGACAGAATAATGTCTGCAGAGACTATAAAGAGAGGCTCAGGAGTTGAGGTGAAGATCAGACGCAAGCAAACAACCCACAGAGGAGAGAGGTTTCAAACAGGTGACAGAGACAGGGAGGGTGGACCACCTGAAACCAGTTCACGTCACCCAGATAACCGACCCACCACAGACACTAAACTGGGAGCAAAATAGTGTCGCTTTCAGGGGAATGAGTGGAGAAAGGGGTTGGGACTTTGGATTGGACATTTTGTTGGGGTGGGACTCAGAAAAAATAAGGGCCTTGTCCAAGTCAATTAGGAAATGCACCATGCTGCAGCCACCTCGGGTATTACAGAGCGCTGAGGTGGCCAGGGAAAGGAGAGGAGATGTACGAGGAAGAGAAGAAAGAGACAGCAGGAGAAAGAGTGACAGACGAATGAGGATGCATTGGACAAGAGGAAAGGACTCGGCAGCCACACAGAGCAGAAGGAGGTGGTGGGAGAGGGTTCACCCGGCGTGGACGGACTGCGGGACACACAGACGCACAGACAAAAGTGCTCTGGTACTTACTATCATCTGTGGAGGTGGAGCGGGGGGAGAGCGAGAATGTAATAACCAGAGAGAAGGGTCAGTGAAGCTACAAAGAGCCCCACATCAAATCAAAAGAAACATTAACATTCAGTCTACAGGCCGGGTACAATATTATGGTCCCGAGGTCTGGATCAAAACAGGCCCAGTCTGGAGGAATAACTCAACCAAAAATGAAAAAAATCTCACCCCTTAATTTGGATCCAAAATTTGTATGATGTTCCTTCACCCATGTAATACAAAAGGCAGGGTTCTTACACTTTTAAAGCTAGATTGAAGCACTTTTCAAGTATTTTCCAGGTTCATTTTTCAAACTTCCAGCACTTTATAACTGTAGTAAATTACTTATTTACATACACTTAAGTACTTCTTCATCATATTTTATCAGATGTTATTTGTTATAGAATTTTATAGTACAGTGGTCCCTCGCAATAATGCGGTTCATCTTTGAGGTCTCGCAGTTTCGCGAGTTTTTGGTGCAATTTGACATGATTTTTACATTTTATTTTTTTACATGGCATTGTGTTCTGAGTACTGGGGTGCGTTTCCGAAAACCATTGTTAGCCATCTAAGGTCGCAAGTTCCGTCATTACAAACATAGTTAGTTGATTTAGTGTTTCCCAAATCCATCGTTCCAACGAACATTCGCAAACTTGTACGTTTCCAACTACACCTCAAGAGCTGTAGTTAAAGTTAGTTCCTGGTTGTGTTCTATTCCCAGTTTTCCCCCTATGCTTTATTCATTTAGAACATTCTAACATTTAAACTCAGAATGATTTAAAAAAAAAAACATTAAAGTCATCTCTCTTAGGTGTAACTTGCTTTCAAAGTATTTTACAGTTCAGTCTTAGCAATTTTTATGTTGACAATTGCGTTGCCTTCGTTGTGCTCGTTGAAAACATTGATGTCATTTTGAACACAGCCGTGGCTCATGACGAAAGCTACAGGTGACCTATTATTTAAAAGCAGAATTTACGTTACGTCTCCAAAGCTTGTGTAAACAAAAATATATAGCAAACGATAATGCTTTAAAACTTATAGTAGGTTATTTATTAAGAAATGTATCTGTATATGACATGAACCTGTTAGAACATTCCTGCAGTGGCTTGAATGTGTCAAATTGTAAAAGTAAACTTTTCTAAAATTAAATAAACATTATCCTACTTAATAATAATAATAATAATAATAATAATAATAATAATAATACAATTACAGTTGCAGGATGACACTGTATGTCTGTAACAAAATATAAAACATTCAAAGTATTTTAAATAGCCACTTAAGAGATAAAATTTGCCACTAAGCCCTAGGAGGTTAAAACATCTATAAAAACTGTGAAAAATAAAGCGGACTACTTTGCGGATTTCACCTATTGTGGGCTATTTTTACAACATAACTCCTGCGATTAACGAGGGACCACTGTATACTATATAGACTAATTGTTTTAATGGCAGAATGTTGAAATTGTCATTTTTTAAATTATACATTAAATTGAAAGATTGTTAAGTTTTAGTAGGAAATTACTAAGTAATTAAGATCAATTATGAAAGCAAGCAGGTAAAGAAAACGAAGGAAGCTGTTTCTAGCAGTTTATCCATAATCTAAACGCTTCTCAAACCTTGAATATGCTAGATTTAAATTCAGGCATTTCTGCTGATTTCCAGTACCCTGTATGAACCTTTTAAAGGAGAATGCTCAAGCTGTTCTTTTTCATACAATGAAAGTGAATAGGAAGCTGTCGAAGTACAAAATGGAATTAAATGCAGTCCGTGCGACTTGTGTCTTATATTAAACTACAGTAATCTGAATATTATATGTGTTCTGAAACCAACTGATCACTATGTGAGAGAAAAATACATGAAATGTGAATGCCAATTATTACTTCTGCATAATCAAAGTTGGTGTTTATAATGAATGAAGATGTAAATTTCAAAGCTTTTCGAAGTACAGAAGTCATATGGGCCAATTTTACGACATGTTTTTTTTGGAATCAACCATTGTTGTAGGAAAAAAAAGAGGAGCAAGACCAAACTTCCAAGGATGAAAGAAAGTCATACCAATTTGTAACAACAAAGGGGTGAGTAAACGTTGAAAGATTTTACATTTTTGAGTGAATTATTACTTTTGTAATCAGCATAACATTAGCAATTAGCTAACTATGCCATCAGGGAGCTGCCTCCCATCCCAATGCATAATCTTTGAAAGAACTGATATGGGTCTCTTTTGTCAAAAATAAACAAATACAAATAAAAATACAAAAAGAACAACAGTTATATCAAGACAAATTAAAAGCAGTAAGTTGTCTCTGTTCCTGTAGAAGTGTTCTCAAAAGTTAGCTAGCATTCAAATATCTAGAAATACAGCTAACAAAGCTTATTAGGTCAAAATTGCTATACAAAATGTGCAACTGTGGGACTACAGGACCAGAGAGCAGCATCAAGAGGTGCTTGAATGATATGGTGCACTCCCAATGTTTTTAGAGTGGAAAGATGTGTCTTTTTTGTCCGAGGGAATTTGATTTGGGAAAGGGACATTTTTTTGTTGGGCATGAGGAGATACATTTGCAGTCGTCTTCATGATCCATAGCAGAATATGCAACGCTGTGAACAATCTTAAAGAAAATATGTGTACACAAAGCTCTAAACAGCTCATTACCGTTTGGTCAGTCAGAGGTGGCAGAACAATCGTCTTCTCCATTGTGTTCATGACCAACTTCCAAAGCTCCTTCAGCACTCGCTTCAAGACTGTCTTCTCACAGATCTTGGCAAATAGTGTAAGGCTAACAAGGAAAAAGGTCAGATTGAAGTGGAAGTTGCCAGGAATACATCGAAATCTAATGATCTGCATCTTACTTGCTGTCAAGAAAGTCCATGATGGGTTGGAGGACATTGTCAGCATCCTGTGCTACGCTGCTGCAAGCACTTGCTGGCACATTTCCCGTTCCCTTCACCTGGCTAAGTATATCGCCCATTTGCTTGACATTTTCTTCAATGTTTGGCTGGAAACTAGCAGGAGAAAGAGATGGAGAACAGATGTTAGTATGAAAACAGTGCAAAACTACTTCCTCCTGATCTATTGGTACATCACCTGGTGGCAAATATCCTTGCAAGGTCGTCCAAAACATTGTTGAGCTTCACTTGAAGTTCTTTCAAGATGTCGCTAGCTTCAACATTCAACTAGAAAGCACATTAATGGTCAAACCACCAGAACTTGATCAGGCTCTCAAAAGGTCTTTGCTCAAGAAGCAAAATGTCGATTTGTGGTTTACTTACATCTTTACCTCCCATGGCCTCAAACATCTTCTCAAGCTGTACCCTGAGCTGCTGAATATTGTTGATGAGGATGCAGGGCTGTGCAGAGCAAAAAACAATGTTAAAGTGCATAAACCTCAACAAAAGGCCAATTCAACTTACTCATTGCAATTATTTCCATAAAAAAGTCAGATATGCAGACCTTCACAGCACCATCCTTTGCATTCTAGGATCAAAGAAAAGGTAACATACAGAATGGGTTAAATTCTAAATTTAAACATCTATTTTAAAACATTATGAACCCAATTCGATTGGTTTTTAAACTATTACCACTTTCTCCTTGGTGCAGTGGTTCGGGAAGTCTCTGGAGATAATATCCGCATAGGAGAGCAGAACGTTGCTGATGGTCTGTGGGGGAAAGAAACCGTGTAAAAACGAATCCAAAATGCAAAACAACTTCACATGTTACTGTTGCTAAAGGCTAGAATATACAAAAACAAAGTATGCACAATTTTGTCTGCCCAGATCTGGATGCGCCAATGTTAGTTTCTCAAAGTCAGTGCCAGTTTGCAGGTTTTGCGCAGTTGGAGTTGACAGATTTCAGAAGTGTGATGAATAGAAACTCTTATTTTTTAGGTTTAGACAATAGCCCATTTCACACATACACACCAGGCAATTTTCCGGAAATGGATCATGTGTGAACAGGCACTTTTTGAAAATACCGGTAAATTTGGTCAGGAAATTTTCCGGAAAGAGAAGTTGTAACATTACCGCTAATTTGCCAGAATGCTGTGAACGCAGAAGGAAAATTGCTGGAAAGAGCGGGTTTACTATTAGAACGCGCTGACGTAAGACGTCTACTCCAGCTAATAAGAACATTCAGATGCGTTCACATCCGCACCGTTTACGAAAATAAAAGATTTGAATATTTTTCCAGACACATTTAGCTGCTAGATGTTAGTCAGATAATGTTTCTATGTTCCTTCTTAATGCCAACTGTGGAAAGAATTATCGATAAAATGCTTATGATAAAGCGCTGTTTGTTTACCCCGTCTGTTTACAAATACAACCGCAGCCGTTTAGAGCTCATTTCTGGTTAATGATGTCAGAATTTACCAGTATTTTGGAATGGATGTGTGAATGGTCTTTTCGGGAAAAATTCCTGAACATTCCTGCCTGTGTAACCAGCGCTTTTTTGAATTTACCGGTAAAGCCATTCCGGTAAATTTCCGGATATTTATCGGTATTACTGTGTGAAAGGGGCTTATGATTCTATCCAATTCAAATATCAAACATGCCTGTTA
Source organism: Danio aesculapii (assembly GCF_903798145.1). Classification (NCBI taxonomy): domain Eukaryota; kingdom Metazoa; phylum Chordata; class Actinopteri; order Cypriniformes; family Danionidae; genus Danio; species Danio aesculapii. The sequence goes on along the minus strand of NC_079456.1, from coordinate 20,711,403 downwards.
TTTTGGCCAACTTTAGAACATTGTTTTTATTTATAAAGCATGAGGAGCATGTTTAAGTGTGAGTTTGTAGATTTCCGATCATTTATCAGTGTGTGATCCTTACTAGTTTAATGTACGATTATTATTTTTCTTAACCTGTATGATATTTCTGCAGTAGTTGTAAAATAGAGGTTAGCTAGAAGGAGTTGTGTCAATCTATGCTGGAGATTGCGATATGAATCCCACTTGGTGTTGGGCGAAACAAACTGGAAGGGATAAATTGGTGCCATGACCCGGATGGGATGGATATTTGGTGGGTAAGTATATAGGAGGCCAGCTAGTTGGAGCTGTGTGAGTAAACCTCACTCCCCTGGCCTCCTATCAAAACCAGCTTGTAGTTAGGTGAGTAGAATCAGAGGGGTCACATTGGTGCCGTGACCCAGATGGGAGTGAGAATTAAGCAGGGTATATAAAGGAGGTATTAAGAGTTATGTGAATAAATCTAGCTTGTCTGGCCCCCCATGCCATAAACGTTGATTCAGATCTTTCCTGACATGGGGTGAACTAGATAAGTTACCATAAATATTTCTCAAAGGGGGGCTAGTAGAACCAGTGGGATACACATAATGTTCTAAAATCGGTTCCATTCTTTAAAGTTGTGGATTATATTTCAACCAATAAACGATAATAAAAGTTTGCAACCAAACTTGGTGACCAGAATTTCAGTTCGACTTTTTATGTTGTACAATTTGACTAGAAACTTCAGTAAAAGACAAAAATAAAATCTCACAGTCTGCACTTGGCTACAGCTGTCAGATTGTCTAAAGGCTTTGATGAAAGTAAATTAAATGATCATGAATCTGGTACAAATGTGAAGTTGTTAGCTGTGGACCTTGGCAAATCTCTTCATGTAGTGTCCGACGATCTGTGGGTCTGGACACTCCAGCTTCTTAATAATCTCGAAGCTCTGGTTAAGCTGTGAGAAGACGTCCACCACCGAACAGGAGAAGAGAGCGTGCTCCGAGGTTTGCTGGTACTGTAGGAAAGAAAAGGTTTGAGACGAGCAGTCAGAAAAACTAGAATAGAAAGAGCGAGAGACCACACAAGCAATTTGCGACCAGACTTCAGGTGTGGGCTCTTTCGTCTGGAAATAATTGGGTTTGAGGTGAGACTGTAGCAGGATCCCAGAGGTGGCTCGGTGAAACTAATGAAGTAAAGAGCGTGATTATTGGTTCTGGAACATGCTGAGGTGCTCCGAGGGCACTCGTTCATCACATTTTGGCATGTCTGGCTGCAGGCTGGAGGCCCACTGCTACTGTAACTCATCACAGCTGGTAAGCTCAATAGTTAGAATAACTTCACAGTAAATTTCCATCTCCATTTTCAAAGTTTTACTATAACCTTTTCTTAGTAATACTTTATTTTATTGTATTATTAATGCAATAAGTTACATTTCAATTTATAAGAGGAGATTGCTCGAGCCTTTCTTTCTCAGTGGCATTTAAAACATTTGGTAATGCAAAATAAAATACATTTTCATTTAATTTCATTAGTTTCATTTATAAAAGCCCTAAACAGTCATTTTCGCAAATCTAAAACATTAAATTGTTTACAAAAATTATTATTCTTATAAAATGTCGATAAATCTCATGTAAACTCTGTTGCCATTCCATACTTTGAAAATATTTTCAGCAAAATACACTTTTTAGCAATAAATTGATAAATTGTTGCAATTGTAAAAAATATGAAACATAAGTAACAGTATTTAAAAGCATTTTATGAATATAAACAGACTAATAATAATAACATCAATATTATTATTAATAATAATAGCTGAGATAAACCATTTAGCAATTTTATATTTTAAAAATTCATAATTGTTAAGTTTCAAGCATTAAGTACTTTATTATGGCCAGCGGAGAAATTAAAATGGTCGTGCCCAACTGAGTCTGGTTTCTCTCAAGGTTTTTTTTCTTCACTTTCGCCATTTAGTGAAGTTTTTTTTCCCTCTCCGCTGTCGCCACTGGCTTGCATGGTTCAGGATCTGTAGAGCTGCGCATCGTTGGATTTGCTCTTCAATATTTGGACTCTCAGTAGTGATTATTAAACCACACTGAACTGAGCTAAACTGAACTGAACTTAAACACTACAAACTGAACTACACTGTTCCTATTTACTGTGACCTTTTATGTGAAGCTGCTTTGACACAATCTACATTGTATAAGCGCTATACAAATAAAGGTGAATTTAATTGAATTGAATTTATTATACTAACAACGATTTGAAGAAATGATAATAAATATCAAAAATCAACATTAAAAAAAATTGTAAGTCATACTTTATTTCAGTCACAACAGTAAAGAAGAAAAAAACATAAAATATTAATAAATATTATAATTACATCTAGCAAATATTGCAATTATTACTGCATATAGTTAAAGTTCACCCAAAAATGAAAATGTCATTGTTTACTTGATTTTTCCTAGTTGAAAACCTTTTAGAGTTCCTTTCTTCGGTTGAACACAAAAGAAGATATTTAGAAAAATGCTGGTTGTTGGGTTTTATTGACTTCCATAATAATGTTTTTCCTATTATGCAACCAGCATTCTTCAAACTACCATCTTTGGTGTTTAAAACCACATGAGGTAGAATAAAGGATGAGCTCACTTTATTAAAATTGACAATATTCATTCATTCATTCATTCATTTTCTTTTTAGGTTAGTCCCTTTGTAATAAATCTGGGGTCACCACAGTGGAATGAACCACCAACTTATCCAGCACATGTTTTATGCAGCGGATGCCCTTCCAGCTGCAACCCATCACTGGGAAACATCCATACACTCTCACTCACACCCATACACTACGGTCAATTTTAGCATACCCAATTCACCTAAACCGCATGTCTTTGGACTTGTGGGGGAAACCGGAGCACCCGGAGGAAACCCACGCCAACACGGGGAGAGCATGCAAACTCCACACAGAAACGCCAAATGACCCAGCCGAGGCTCGAATCAGTGACCTTCTTGCTGTGAGGTGAACGTGCTACCCACTGCGCCACCGCATCGCCCCCAATTTACAATGTTTGAATATTTCTGGACAGCAGGACTTTAAGATAGGCCACACAAACACACAAAAACAGGAGATATAACTCTCACCCCATCTTTCTTGTCACGCTCTAGGGCTCCATGCAAAAAGTCTCTGGACACCTCCTCATTCTCATCCAACCACTGGATGACAAATGGCTCAAACCATCTGCAAAGCAACATCATCAACCAAAGCTCCATTACCGATCATTGCATACTCTGTGACATTCTGACTCATTTAGTATGCTTGTGATTCTATAACTGCAGATGTGTTTGGTGTGCAAAGTCATTATTTCTTTCTGCTTTGCTTCAATTTTTCATTATTTTAATAATTTGTCACGAATCACAAAAATGTTACCGACCAAAACACTTTAATATTTTCAGCAGAGTGTTATACATAGCAAAACATAATTTGTTGTTGTCTGAATAAGACAGTATATATATTTTTTTACCATCATCTATCATTTTTATTTTACTTTCCTTCATAATATTTTATTATTAATTTAATTCCGTTCATTCTTCTATTAAAAAGCCCTAAAGAGTTAATTTCCCAATTCTAAAACTTTAAATAGTTTTTAAATAATATTTAACTTGTAATAAATGTAAGAAATCTCATGTCAGTTCTGTTGCCATTCCATACTTCCATCAAATATTTCCATCTAATTCATTCTTATATTTAAGAGTTTCTTTGTAAAAAGTCAAAACTGTTACCACTTTATCAAAAGTATTTATCACTGATTTCATTAGTGCTGTTACTCTTAGCATTTATGCATGTGTGGGGGAAAATACATTTATTTTTATATTCTTTTCGTATCTTTATTTTTATTTCGAAAAAAAAGTTTAGACTAACAACAGATTAATCAATCTTTTTCTTTTGTATGATACTATATTACTGTGTTGCATACTTCTTAGAAGGAACTGCTGACAAGAGGGAAATAGCAGAATAAGAATAAATACAGTGCGGGGGGGCATTGCTCCAGACCTCTGTCTAATAAGAAGTCTAAACATGTCACAACGAGCTGGATGCTTGTAGAAGTTGTGAAATATATTGAAGATCACTTAACTGTTCAGTTCAGGTATGCACAGAAGGGTTGCAGAAAGAGGAAGTATGTTCGGGTGCAACAGCCAAGAGACTGCAGAATGACTGATGAGTGACGTTACGTCAAAACTCCACCTGTTAATATCAGTTGTGTATATATGCTGGAGTCGGGGAAATGCAAGATAGTTGCGAACCTCCTGAATGTAATTCTTGAATTGCATTGGGGTAACGTAACCCAGAGCTCTATCCTCGAATTATTCATTTGTATCTAATAAATTACTAATATTTTTGACACTGAAGAAAACCCTCTCCTGACCTTTTTTATTGAACACGCACGGAATTGGCTAGATATTCCAACATATGCTAGCAAGTGGGATTGAAAAATATCAACTCTGTTACCTTCGAACTCTTGTAGATTTAACAGAGTTGACAAATAATACTAATACATTGTTTTTGTTAAATGTGGAAAGTAATTTATGTCCAGTAATCACATAATTATTATATCTTCAATTATAGAATCACTTGCGTGTGTTCTGAGATTTAGGGCATCAGGATCTTCACTCACGTTGGATATTCAGGCACTCGGCTCTTGAAGAAAGGCAGGTCTTTGCAGTACTCATTGTAGAGCCACTTTACTTTGAAGTGAAGGTTCATGTAATCGGCGCTTTTGCACAGGCGGTTCTTTTCGTGCTCTGAAAGTCATGAGGTGAAGACAAAAAAGCTTATTGTGAAGCAGTTACATCTATGCAGAGCTGAGAACCCCTACTGGACCAGCAGATGAGAAGAGCTGCGCCGCACGTCGACTTTTCTCCTAGTGTGAAATTTAAGTGGCTGTCAGAGAGAAACCCTGCAAGGCTTGTGCTCCAGATACTTTCATTGGAGCACATCTCATCTGTTAGCCAAGTTATGATCATTAAAGGCTACAGTTGAAACTTTTTAATTAAAAATATCATGAGCTGCTGGAGTAAAAAGTTTAAAATGCACTTAACATTCAGTAATATTATTGCACTGGAACTGTGGGACGAGAGCAAAAGTTGAATAGATTTGAAATAATGGCACAAAGTCTATGTGTTTTTATAAAAATACTTTTTGCACTGTATAATCAAATATATATCGAATTGTCGAATAAAATGTGTCTCATAATTGACAACATTTAAATTATCACTGTACTGAATCAATATTTGTTACATTACTGAATTATTTTTGTATTAATTATCATTTTGCAACATCAGCAAAGTCAACATTTGCTTTACAACTGAATTAAACTGTATCAACATGGTTATTGAACAGATCTGAATCAACATTTACATAATTGACATAGTTTGTAACATCAGAACTTATTAAATTGAATTTTTCTTCATGGCTCAGTCAACTTGTGTTTTACAATATAATTATTTTGCAGCAATAAATCAAATTATTGAATCAAATTAGTTTCATAACTGATCAATTTTGCAACATCGACACAGTTACTGACTTGGATTAAATCATTATTTGATTTATAGTTCTATCACATTTGTTTCATAGTTGAGAGATTCTGCAGTACGGACACTTACTGAATCAAATTTGTTTCATAACTGACCAATTTTGCAACATCCACAAGGTCTCTGACCTGAACTGACTGAAGCGGAATGACAAAACTACTGTTTTCTACAGTATACAGCTACTGAACTGTTTCATATTTGACAAATTTTGCATCGACACCGTTAATGGACTGATCTGAATCAACATTTGTCTTAAAGCAGAATCAAATTTATTTTAGAATTTAAAAAAATTGTGCATCCTTGACACCGTGAATCAAATCTTTCATTATTGACAAATTTTGCAATATCAACAGCGTTACTGACCAGAAATTTAGATGCCATTGAACTGACTGAAGCTGAATAACAACACTATTACTTTCTATACAGCTATTTTCAACTTGAAAAAGTCAACTTGTGCTTCATAATTGATTATTTTGCAGGACAGAAAATTAAAATGTCTTTCATAACTAATCATTTGTGCAACATCGACAATTACTGACTTAAATGAAAACAATATTTGCTAAATAGTTCTGTCAGAATTGTTTCATAATTGACATATTTTGCAACATCAACACTGTTACTGACCTGAAATGAGATACCACTGAACTGACTGAATAACAACATTACTATTTTCTACACTATAAAGCTACATTAGGACTAAACTTTGTTTCATATTCGACAAATTTTGCATCATCAACACTGTTATTGAACTGATCTGAATCAACATTTGCCTTATAGCACAATAAAATTAGTTTCATAATTGAAAAATTGTGCATCACTGACACTCATTGAATTAAATTTGCTTAATTATTGACACATTTTACAACATCAGAGCTTACTGAATTCAACTTTTCTTCATGGCTGAATTGTGTTTTATAATTTATCATTTTACAGAACCGAGACCTCAAATTTCTTTCATAAATTATCAATTTTGCAACATCGACACTGTTACTGACTTAAATCAAATCAATATTTGCTTCATAGTTCTATCAGAATTTTTTCACAATTGACATATTTTGCAACATCAACAGCATTACTGACCTGAAATGAGATGCCATTGACTGATGCTGACTGATGCTGAATAACACTATTACTTTCTATACAGCTATTTTTTATCAGATTTTACATCATCAATCTTAAATCGACTTAATGAACATTTGCATTGTGTCCACATAAGTCAGCAGTGATGAATAATGACCCTAATGTCTTCTGTAGAAGTGTTTGATCGCTGAATTGAACTGAACAAACTACTGTTCTTTACAATAGAATCTAAATTTATCTAATATATTACAATATTTTCAAATTTTTACCCCCAAAAATGCTTTGAAGCATCTCTATTGTACAAAAGTGTTATATAAGTAAACCAATATTGAGAAAATCACTTAGACTCACCTTCCATTGCGTACTTCATATCTTGGGCAAACAGGTTCCACATAACCTCTGCGCTGATCTTCCCAACATTGAGTTCTTGCGGAAACCTGAGTGGAGCAGAACAGCCTATATTAAGGTCCTAAACAAGAGTTGCATTTGGGCGTTTTGTGATACCAGACTCACTGGTTAAGGCAGGGCGTGTAGGAGTTCTTGTCTTCTTCAATAATGGAGACAATAAGAGTGATCAGCTTGGACCAGAAGTCCAGGTTCTTAATGCTCGGGCCTTGCTCCTCTGGAGGAACCTCTCCTTTTTTGTTCTGCACAGAAAGAATTCATTTGAAGCACTGAATGTGCTTTTACAATCTTCCAACAAACAAGTCAAAATATTACTGACTTTAGGGGAACAAGATATAGAACAATCCTTCAAAGCTGTGCAGCAAAATATAGTAAGTAGCCCAGGGTCGGATGTTTAATTCAACAGAGAGAGAGTGTTTGATATTTATGAGGGGAGTCTGTAAAGTCTTCAAAGCAGCGTAAACAAAAGCTGCGAGATGAACTGCTCTGATAAAAATGACTTGTGGGGCAAAGCGTTTTTGGGATTGATCGGGGTGCATCGACTCACTGGGTCTGTTTGGTATTCTCGGCTATAGAGCTCATGGCAGTTGTTAAAAATGTATTCGTAGGTGGAGTTGAGGCAGGCCTTCACACAGTCCTTCACCACCTGACTGGCACGAGGAGGACTCTGAAGCTCCTGGACCTGGAGGATACAAATTTACGGTCCAGATCATTCAGAAGTGAAACCAAGCACCAAGTAGAGCCTCAGTTTATGACTGCACTTACACCATTAACATCAGCATCAACTAACCTTCATCCTGAAGAACGTGATACTGGTCAGTAGGTCCACCGTAGACTTAAGATCCTGTAGTCTTTCAGGACTGCTAGCCGGAAAATTATTCTGAGACAAGAAATGGTGTCATCAATACTCTTTTTCTACTTAAAATATATGTTTTAATTGGGGATGCAGAATATATATCGGTGGAGAAATCGTTATCGGCCGATAAATGCAATTTTTTATGTTATCGTTATCGGTCCGATGTCAAAATTAGGCCAATTTTTTAAGCCAATAAATTACTTAATTGTACAGAACTGCTTGCCTCGCCCATGCGCATGTTTTTGGTATGCTAATTTATGTAAAATCATGAATATAGGTCTATATAATCACCTTGCAATTTTGAAATTATTGCTTTTTTTTTGCTTTGAGGAGGCTATTCAGTTCATAAGATCAGTTCAAACTTTTGTGAGTTTTTTAAAAATAAAATTAGTTGTTCACTGTATAATTGAAATATTTATGTTTATCGGCTATAGTATATCGGCTATCGGCCTCCAAATCTTAAGAGTTATCGGTTATCGATATCGGCCAAAAATCCATTTCGGTGCATCCCTAGTTTTAATGCTGTAATAATCTTTTATAATATAGTTATTGTCAGCTGTCTGATTAGGGAACACCACAGTAAGCATTTTAAACACCAAAAAGTCACAATACCCTGTACATTGAGAGGTCAATCCTCAAAGAGTTGTGGAGCTGGTCCAGAAGTTTCACAAATCGTTCTTTCTAAAAATTACACACATAAAAAAGTATTAGCACTGAAATCTTCATTTGACACTACAGAAAAAAATTATTTATACACTCAATTTTGTGATTTTGTGATTTTTGGCTTTCTATTTTTCCGGTCTACTCTTAAGAAACATCCAAAATACACTTTTGAGTGTTTCTTTCATCACACTTTATGATTTTCTGCCCAATATTTCTATTACAATACAGATTTTTAAAGGCTTTATTTCTCAAAATGAGTTTTCAGCAGCTTTACACGCACCAAATAGCAGTTTTATTCATATATGTATTCTGAAGGTTTTTATTGAGAGATTTGTTCGTGCATACCTTGCCTGATAATAATAATCAAGATGTTAAGCAAAATACAATTACAATACAATTGTGAAATAATTCGTGAAAATATACTTCTTTTTTTGCTGTTTGTAGTATTCAGTATCATAGTAGTATCACCCTCAAATTTTACAAAATCTGCCGATGTTCAATGCCTCATAACGTCCCAAACACATACTATACTCCATATAACTATTGAATTTCAACCCAGAAACTAAGCTTTTTTTGCACTGCAATTGATGATAAACAGTTTAAATTACAAATCTGACCTCTTCCCAACAGGGAAAACCAGCAACAACCAATGTCATAGCATTGCAATCAAAAAATGTCATTATATAGAAGTCAATGGGACAAAAACAGCCCTGAACATAACAAAAGGTTAGTCAATTAAGCCAGAGTGTATTGTGTATATATAAAATATATAGAATTTCCCCAAATATGTGTTAAAATAAGATTTGTTCCAAAAAATGATTTAATTTTCTAAAACACAGAAAAAAAATTGTGGCCAAAATAAGACTCAAAATCACCCCAGAGTGGTGGAAAACATCCCGAACAGCACATAAGGGGTGAATAATGCCTTTTTTTGCAATTTTTAAAGAAAACAATAAAGTGGGTAAATATAGTGATAACCATTAGTTATTTTTTACCCTCTTAGCCTGCAGTGAATAAGAAACTTACCCCAAAGTTGGAGGCAGCGAAGCGGTCAGAGGCGGATACGTTGTTAGTGGCTTGGGTTGTGTGAGCATAGTAAGCATTGATGTTGGCTAGTAAGGTGCTCATGACCGCAGGCACTCCAGGACACATGTACTTCGATGACAAGCAGGCAAAGTGTCTAAAAACAAGACAGCACAAATATATTGTAAGAAAACAACTAAAAGGTCAATGGCAAGACTGTTGGGGACATTCATACGTCATGGCTTGATAAATAGACTCCACTCCGTAACGCATGGCAAACTCATCGACGATTTCTTGTGGCGTCTCTTCAAAGTAAACTTTCCATGCATCATCGCCCTTGGCATCTGGTATCTTCACCACACCATTATTTTGAATGTCTGTTAAGTAGTGGAAAAGGTTCTGTGGAGAGATGAAGGGAGGATGTAAACCAATTTGACTCAGACTAATTTGATGGGTGGAAAATGGGAATGACAAACATGACCATGGTAGAATCAGACTGACCTCGTGTAAGCAAGTGTACTGGACGTGGTACGGAGCTACGGTTTCTTCGCCTTTGATTTCCACACTGATGTGCATACGAATGGCTCCAGACACGGCAGACTTGTCTGTACGCTTATCTAAGAGGAAGCGAAATGAAGCTGGTTAACATTCAAATCATACAAAAGACAGAAACATAAAAAAGGGTACAATATGGAGAACATCAGCATACAAAAATCATATGAAATCTGAATTAAATGTTAAATTGCACAACAATCTTAATACAAGAAAACTATACAGCAAAGAAAATCATACAGAAATGATTTGAAAGAGAATATTAAGAAGAAAAATTAAGTTGATTTTACAATCAATAAGCAGATAACCGAAAGTTAAAATATATATTTTTATATTGCATTGTATTATACAAGTAGTATTAGGCCTGTTTTATAAAGAAGTTGAATCTATTTGATACACTGCAAAACAAAACATCATGGTATGCTCCATAATCTTTACCCTCACTTCATTGGTCATTGACAAATAGGGTCAAAGTTGATCATTGTTTGATATTTTAGAACTGCATTACAACCTTACCTTTACACTTTTGTGTTATCAAATAATTTCTTTATTCAGATTTTATTACTCACCTAGATTGTACCAGACGTCCATTTCTCCGCTCAGAGTTCGCACCTCGATGATGGTCTGACCGAGAAAGTCATCAGACTCTCGTTTGAACTTCTGCTTTACTCTGGACTTAATATCATCGTCCTCATCCCAAACACGAACTTTGATGCGATCAGAAGAGTTGTGACACTCACTGTTGAGAAGTTTGTGTATCAGAGTAAGCAATGACCCTTGATATAATTAATTTGGGTTTCGATTCAAACAAATAGTCCACTTACAAATTAAAACTCTCATCCCATACAGGGTTGAGATTTCCATAAATGGTCTTTGTTCGTTTTTTGGTCTTGCCTACTTGAACTGTAACATAAGGGTCGCTGGAACCGGTCTTATCCTTTGCCTGCAGACCCTGAGCACATAAAACTAAAAAAAGAAACAGGGTTAATACTAAGACGAAATATAATATGACATAACAAACATGTGCTAGCTGAAGTGGATCATTACCGGTGATGCTGATCTTGGCCGACCACTTGGATGTTCCATCCAGGACACTTTGCTTAATCTGCTTCATCTGTGCCACGTGTGTGGCCTTGATGACTGCAAACACTTCCTGGATCAACTCAAATATCTCAGGCTTGTTCCGTTCACGGATCTTCATGCGGTCTTTCAGCACCATAATGATGTTCTGTGTGCGATCTTCAGCTCCATGTTTGGAGCTCTTCTCTGCCGCCCCTGTGAAAAACAGATAAGGTCTATTTTAAATGCGCCATTATGCTTTTTTAAAGTTCATGATTTAGTTTTAGGCCAGTTGTCAATGACAGACTGCAGCATACTACCATTTTATTGTTTATTATATTATTAAACTTCATGTAAAAAAATTCTACTATAAACTTTGTTACATTGGTGCCGAAACACATGAAAATGGAAGGACATGCAGAGATCCCTGGCAATGGGAGAAATTCCTGTGCAGAGCAGGGATTTTCATGAGTCTGGTGTTGTGGACACTTGATGCTGGAAGAGCTTATAGGGAACAGCTGCCAGCTGTGAGGGGACTGAGGAGTTAAAACCCTTGCCAGAGGCCAGAGTAAGGGGGTATATCTAATGGCTGGGGTGGGGTATAGACAAGAGCTGTGAAAGTCGGGTGTAGAAAGAGTGGTGACAACTGTCCTCCACACCAGCCTTGATTCCCATGCAGGAGATCAGGAAGGTAAAGTCTCTGTGGGTCAGTTGTCGAGGGCTGCTGCTTACTTCCACTTAGATGTTTATTTTATGATAAAGGTTTAAGTTAACCCCCCCTTGATGTAAACTTTGTTACATTGGTGGCGAAGCCTGTTAGGAATAAAGGACACACTGTCAAAGAGCCCTTGCTCCTGGGGGAGATTTGCAGTGCTGAGAAAGGAATATGCAGAGTCTGCCACCATGGATGCTTGTCGCTGGTACTTGAAATGGTTGTTGGGGGTGGGGGACAGACTCGCTGCTCTCTGCTGGAGTATGGAGCTGCCATTCATGAGGGGACGGACCAGTTGACGCCGCTGGCCAGAAGCTAAGGCCTGGTGAAGCCCATCATGAAGTGGAGGATTAGGCAGAGTGAGGGAACACTGAGGAGGAGCGATTGCTGGCCATCAGGAGACCCGCCTCAACGTTCCTTCAGCTATAAACTTTATTACAGCTTGTGCAGGAAGTAAGTCTGAAATTCATGTTGTCTTTATCCAGGGAGTTCATTATCAGTTGCAATGTTTTGGAAGACAATAACTTGCGTTATAACTTTGATCTTTAAAACTTTGCAAACAACAATATTGCACACCGCATGAAAAGTTATATCTGATAAAAGATAATAGGGGAACTTTATGACAAAATAAAAAAACAATTAAAGAAAAGTAAAAAGAGTTTCTTACTCTGCAGGCAATCGGCATTAAGTAAATCTTGACACTTCTCATGGCACTTGACCCCACATTCTGTGCAGCGCATGCCCTGTCGAGCAATGCCCCACAGAAGCCCCTCACACTCGTAGCAGTAGGTGGGTGTTGTAGCCGTCCACACCTCAAAGTTGTGCGGTGTAGTACAGGAGATGGGGTAAATCAAAGCTTGCAGGGTTTTCTTATAGACGTGACTCTTCTGCAAGACCAAGATAAATCAACAGGTAAACGGGAAATGGCTCTGAGCAGTAAAATGTGAATGTTCAGGAAGAAAAATGACTTGCTGACATACCAATTCTTCATTGTTAAGTGTGCTGGAGGCCATAGCTGAAGTTATGCCTGCTTTTCGAGAGTTCTGTACTAGAGACTAGAGAAAAAACAGAAATTTAGGAGAAAATTGAGAAATTGTGTGTATTTGTTGTTGAGCTGTAGCCAAAAACACGTTTGTATTAAAGTACTTCAACCAATGAGTACTGAATAATTTACTTTTAAGAACTTACCATTGCCTGGAGGAGGTGAGGCATTGCAGAAAAAAAAATAAAAACAGTTTAGATGTTTGTCAAGATTGTTGGCAATTACAATTACATATAATTACAAGTCTCCTCTATAAGAGCAGCCCAAAAGGTTGCCTGAGTTATATAGTGGGTACGCAAAGTATTCAGACCCCTTAAATGTTTCACTCTTTGTTATATTGCAGCCATTTGCTAAAATCATTTAAGCTTTTCCCTCATTAATGTACACATAGCACCCCATCTTGACAGAAAAACTTTCGACAGAATTGTTGACATTTTTGCAGATTTATTAAAAAAGAAAAACTGAAATTTTACATGGTCCTGGTATTCAGACTCTTAGTATTTAATAGAAGCACACTTTTGATCTAATACAGCCATGAGTCTTTTTGGGAAAGATGCAACACATTTTTCACACCTGGATTTGGGGATGCCATTCCTCCTTGCAGATCCTCTCCAGTTCTGTCAGGTTGGATGGTAAACGTTAGTGGACAGCCATTTTAGGTCTCTCCAGAAATGCTCAGTTGGGTTTAGGTCAGGGCTCTGGTTGGGCCATTCAAGAACAGTCATGGAGTTTTTGTAAAGCCACTATTTCATTATTTTAGCTGTGTGCTTAGGGTCATTGTCTTGTTGGTAGGTAAACCTTCGACCCAGTCTGAGTTCCTGAGCACTCTGAAGAAGGTTTTCATCCAGGATATCCCTCTACTTGGCCGCATTCATCTTTCCCTCGATTGCAACCAATCCTCCTGTCCCTGCAGCTAAACAACCCCCCCACAGTATGATGCTGCCACTATCATGCTTCACTGTTGGGACTGTATTGGACAGGTGATGAGCAGTGCCTGGTTTTCTCCACACATTCCGCTTGGAATTAAGACTGAAATGTTTTATCTTGGTCTCATTAGACCAGAGAATCTTATTTCTCACCATCTTGGAGTCCTTTAGCTGTTTTTTTAGGAAACTCCATAAAGGTTTTCATGTGTCGGGCCACTGTGCCATAAAGTCCCAACTTGTGGTGGGCTGCAGTGATGGTTGACTTTTTACAACTTTCTCCCACCTCTCGACTGCACCTCTAGAGCTCAGCCACAGAGATCTTTGGGTTCTTCTTTATCTCTGTCACCAAGGTTTTTCTCCTCCAATAGCGGTTTGGCTGGACAGCCAGCTTTAGGAAGAATTCTGGTCATCCCAAACATCTTCCATTTAAGGATTAGGAAGGCCACTATGCTCTTGGAAACCTTAAGTGTAGCTGAATTTTTTTGTAATCTTGGCCAGATCTGTGCCTTGCCACATTCTGTCTCTGAGCTCTTCAGGCAGTTCCTTTGACCTTATGATTCTCTTGTGCTCTGACATGCATTGTGAGCTGTAAGGTCTTATATAGACAGGTGTGTGGTTTTCTAATAAAGTTTAATCGGTATAATCAAACACAGCTGGACTCAAATGAAGGCGATCAGAAGAAAAGAAGAAAAGGGCAACTTCTGAGGTAAATATATGAGTGTCAAAGGGTCTGAATGCTTAGGACCATGTGATATTTCAGCTTTTGTTTTTTAATAAATCTGCAAAAATATTAACAATTCTGTGCTGTGTGTTTAATGAGGAAAAAAATGAACTTAAATGATTTTAGAAAATGGCTGCAATATAGCAAAGAGTGAAACATTTAAGGGGGTCTGAATACTTTCCGTACCCACTGTACATTTTAAAAAGAAGTGCTAAATTCAGGTTGTACATTTTCTGAAACTCATGACCTAATCAAAAAAAGTATTAATGTATTTAGCCTCAAAAAAGTGATTACACAAGAAAAGTGCACGAGAGGAACTGAAACATAGAAGGAGAAAAGAAAAGAAAAGAAAAGAGAGGGAGGAGATACTGTACGTTGTCTCTCAGTTAAATTGTTTTTGACACGCTTTTGAATTCTGCTCAAGTCAGCACTTCGGCTCCTGACTTAAGAGTCAGTTTCGTTGGCGGTAAACTGGATTAAAACCGACAAACTGCAGAGCTGTTTAGTGCTGTATGGTAATTTTCCCCTCATCTTGCAGTCCGCAGCATCAAAGACAGCCTGGTGCCTTTGCCTGCTCTGACAGCTCTCTAGTGAAGGCTGCCAGGTGTTATGAAGCGGACAGGAGACAGAGGTAAGGAAACGTTAGGGTGTTTATTGAATGACAACAAGGAGCACATGAAGGATAGCCAGGAGGATCAGGAATGATGTTGGGGTCTTTTCCTCCGTGGCTGGGTAACAGGAATACACGAGGATGGACAGCACACACCAGATACAGCTGACAGAGGATGACACAGACTTGGAAGGACTGGAAGACAGGACGATTCGGGAGGACCAGGAAGACTAGGAGGAATACAAAGAGAACAGGTAAGTAAATCGTTTGTTTAGCTGAGGATGACTACGCTGAGTGGTCGCTCAGTTGTCCGCTTTCGTCGAGACGAGCCCGGACAATGAGCGACTGGAGTGCTGTGCTTTTATCTGGTGCTCGTGAATGTGATGCAGCTGTGTGCTCATTAGAAGTCAGGTGATGGTGATCTTCGTGAGTGGGGGTCGTGAGAGCCTGACCAATCCATGACAGTACCCCCCTCCCCAGGGCCCGCTCCTGAGGGCCGACACCTCCGACGCCGTGGTGGTCTCCCTCTGCCTCTAGGCGCTGGGAACTCAGGGTGGCTCTCATGAAACTCCACCATGAGACTAGGATCGAGAATATCAGCTCTGGGAACCCATGTCCTTTCTTCGGGGCCGTACCCTTCCCAGTCCACCAGGTACTCCAACTGGCCACCACGACGTCGGGAACGCAAGATCTCCTTCACTGCGTAGACGGCTCCTTCTTCTAGGAGCAGTGGAGGAGGGGGTTCCTCTTCGTGGTCAGGCTCTGTGGAGGGAAGAACAGGATCGTGATAGGGTTTCAGGAGTGATACGTGGAATGTAGGGTGAATACGGTAGTGAGAGGGTAATTGTAGTTTGTAGGTGACGGGGTTAACCTGTTCCACGATGGTGAAGGGACCAACAAATCGGGGACTTAACTTGCGAGAGGGCAGTCGCATGCGTATGTCCCGGGTGGATAGCCACACCTTTTGTCCGGGTGTGTATCTGGGTTCTTCAGACCTTCTCCTATCGGCGGTTACCTTGCTTCGACGGACTGCCCTCTGCAGATGTTGATGAGCCTCGTCCCAGACTCTCTCGCTCTCCCGGAACCAGTGATCCACTGCGGGGACATCAGATGGTTCGCCATCCCAGGGAAAGAGCGGTGGTTGGAAGCCCAGGACGCACTGGAATGGCGTGAGTCCGGTGGAGGGTTGCCGCAGTGAATTTTGGGCATATTCTGCCCAGCCCAAATACTGGCTCCAGGAGTTCTGGTGACCACTGCAGAAGGTCCTCAGGAACCGTCCCACCTCCTGAATCTTCCTCTCTGTCTGCCCGTTGGTTTGGGGATGATATCCAGAAGAGAGGCTGACGGCCACACCTAGGAGCTTGAAGAAGGCTTTCCATAGACGTGAGATGAACTGTGGACCTCTGTCCGACACAATATCTTCTGGAATACCAAATGACCTGAAGACTTGATTAAAGATATTGTCGGCAGTTTCAAAGGCTGTGGGAAGACCTTTCAGAGGGATTAGTTTGACAAACTTTGAGAATCTATCTACTATGACTAGAATACAGGTATTACCTTCTGACGAAGGGAGGTCAGTGATAAAGTCCACTCCTAGGTGTGACCAGGGACGGTTCGGAATCGGCAAGGGATGGAGCTTTCCAGCGGGTAGATGACGTGGGCTCTTGGATTGGGCACAGTCCTTACAGCCCTGAACATATTGCCTCACATCCCTTGCCATGTTTGGCCACCAGAATCGTTGGGATACTAGCGAGAGAGTATTGTTGATCCCTGGATGTCCAGTGCCTAGCGAGGTATGTAAGGAGTGGATCAGATCTACCCGGTGTTCAGGTGGTATGAACTGCCGATGAGGAGGGCATCCCGGCGGAGCAGGGGCTTCCGGAGTGGCAACGACTGGAGGAGCGTTCCAGGTGATCGGACAAATGGAGATGTGTTCGGGAAGAATCTTCGTTGGGAGTTCTTCATGATCGTGATGCTCGTGTAAACGAGAGAGAGCGTCTGCTCTTAGATTCTTGGGTCCTGGACGATAGGAAATGGAGAAATCAAAACGTGAGAAGAAAAGTGACCATCTGGCTTGACGTGGACATAGTCTCTTGGCCTCTTTGATGTATTGGAGGTTTTTGTGATCTGTGATCACCTGGAACGGATGTTTGGCTCCCTCCAACCAGTGACGCCACTCCTCCAAGGCTAGCTTGATTGCTAGAAGCTCCCTGTCTCCTATGCTGTAATTCTGCTCCGCCGGGCTCAACTTCCGAGAGAAATAGGCACAGGGATGCAGTCGGGGCGGTGTATCATGATGTTGAGATAATACTGCCCCGACGCCGGTGGTGGATGCGTCCACTTCCACCACGAAAGGAAGATTTGGGTCAGGATGAGTCAGGAGTGGGGCCCTTGTGAACTCCTTCTTAAGAAGGCGGAAGTGCTCGGTGCTGGTGGTGCGTTGGAAAGTGGAGCTGGTGGCTGTAGAATCCGCTTCAACTGGTCCACCAGCTCTTGAAAGTGATCGAGGGTGCTCATGTTGTCGTCGTTATAGGTCCGGGCTTCTGTTATGAAGCGGACAGGAGACAGAGGTAAGGAAACGTTAGGGTGTTTATTGAATGACAACAAGGAGCACATGAAGGATAGCCAGGAGGATCAGGAATGATGTTGGGGTCTTTTCCTCCGTGGCTGGGTAACAGGAATACACGAGGATGGACAGCACACACCAGATACAGCTGACAGAGGATGACACAGACTTGGAAGGACTGGAAGACAGGACGATTCGGGAGGACCAGGAAGACTAGGAGGAATACAAAGAGAACAGGTAAGTAAATCGTTTGTTTAGCTGAGGATGACTACGCTGAGTGGTCGCTCAGTTGTCCGCTTTCGTCGAGACGAGCCCGGACAATGAGCGACTGGAGTGCTGTGCTTTTATCTGGTGCTCGTGAATGTGATGCAGCTGTGTGCTCATTAGAAGTCAGGTGATGGTGATCTTCGTGAGTGGGGGTCGTGAGAGCCTGACCAATCCATGACACCAGGAGCGTTCTTGGCTGAATAAGTACAGCCAGACCTACAGGACAGCTGTCAGCTACTGAGCGCTTTTTTATTTGGCTCTCATTATATTGTTTAATCAATAAATAACTCTCCTGTCAGTCTAATGAGAAGTTTTGCAGAAAATGTTGCTAACAAGTAATCGCGAAAATGGATTATGTAGCTTGTTCAACGTAGTAAAATAAAATGCGCTAATGCAAGACACAGCTCTTGAATCTTGTGGTAACTTAATTTTACCCCATTTTTTACTATTTAAATTGGCAATAGATGAAAAATTTTTAATTACTAGCATAATTTAAATGCATTTATTCGATTTCAACTTACCTTGTTTCAGAGTACGGCATAATAAATTGATTTTATTGATTAACTCGATTGTACAGTTAACATCGATTTGTTTGAATGAAAATCGGCGGTTTCACTCTGACATCCGCAAACTCTCTTTTGGGATCCTATAGTGTCCTGCGCCGATCATTGCGATAGAAATACACAAACAACATGGCAGCATGCACCATAATAAATTCCATTGTTCCTTTAAAATATGAACATTTATTTTACCACAGTATTTTCAGCGGGTTTTCTGCGCTTGCCTGCTGCTCCTGAAGGTACTTGTGTTTAAACAGCCTTTCATCTCGCTTTACTTTAAAATGAATGCCTATTATAGTCTATTTAAGGGACTATATTTTGATTAAATTATCGATGCTGTAAAAGGAATGTTATGACATTCTGAAAAATGGGGACTAGTGAAAATCAATCACAGATGCAGTCGGAATGTAGGCTGTTAAAAAAAACATGGTGCCCACATATACTGTGGAAAATACGGCAGATACTCGCAAATACAGATTTGTTTCCCTGGCTTAGAATTTTTAGAAAAAAGAAAGGATGTTCAGACTAAAATCAGCACAAAAAATAAGCACCTCACGATCTTATGCACTGATATTTAATGCTGTTAAATATTTAGTTTGCACTTTATTAGAACTTCCTATCCATCGAATTGCATGATGTAACACTTGTGTTATGTTATGTTCAATTTTCACTGTTTGCAATAACAGGGTTACTGATTGCACTTTAACCCTAAGGTGAAAATTTTAGGGGGGGGGGGACTAAGCTAAGCTCTCACCAGACCGGAAGATCGGCTGAATGGATTGAAAAATGGTACAACTTAACTGTTTAACCTTAGAGGAGTGTTTCTTTAAATATTAGTGGGAAATTTCAACAAGTTTTCCCAAAGTAGGTTACAGGCATTAAACAAGGTTAACAGGGAATGAAGTCAGCTTTGAGGAAATATAGAGAGCAAAATTAATAGGACTGTAAAGGACAAATTGAGACAGTCAGGGGGCTGCCTGAACCCATGGAGATTCATCAGTCTACAGGGTGAATGGAGCTGAGTAATGCTCTAATACTGTCTAACTTTGTAGCTGTGATTCAAACAGATGTGCCATAGAGACTTCTATGCACTACAGACCCTTGACAGACTGCTGCCTAAAATAACCATGCTGATACATATGGATGGTACTTTTGAAGAGTTGGGAAGGTGATGTTACGTCCAGCAACTCTTTGACGCACTGAAGCAGGGATGTGTGACTCACCAGGTCTCTGACAAGAGGGATGGCCTTTCTCTTGCGAAGGTCAGGCATGCTGTCTATGCTGTAGAGAGCACCTCCAGGCCTGCAGACCAAATGGATGGAAGTATATTTAAATTTATATCCATATTCTATACTTTTACTATCACATTGTATATTTTATGGTTAAAACAGAAAAGTTGTAAAAGTGTTTCTTTAACTTTTTAAAATTCTTAAACAGCAGTTTTGAAAGTAGACCTAATCGATACTTAAATAAAGCATCTAATTGATATAAAGTAGCTCTTTAGTTTGTAATTGATCATGCATACAGTGTGTAATTTTCAATTAAACTAATTGAGGCAAATGATTACGAAAAAAAATGTATAATCTTTTGCAAAAAGAGTGTTCTGCTTCAAGTGAATTTCAATACTAAAATGTTTATACACATTATTTATATAAAGCATGTTTGAATAGCTCAGATGCGATTCTCCTCTACAAACGAGCTGCTGTACTGTGGTGACACTCACCCTGCTTGCAAAAAGAGTGACGCAAGTCCCGGAGTCTCGCCTCGAGCCTGTAGGCAACAGGGAGTGACATAGGAGTCAGTGATCCATAAATATTAATTCAAACTATCTACTAAACCAAATTTAACTTCACTTCAATATACATGCAAACCTCACTATGTTATGTCAATGATATTATTGCTATTACAGAAAGAAGTCTGTTTTGACAAGACCCAAAAAGAGACAGCCGATCTCACTGACGTCAGATTTGTCAATTATCTTTATCTCCATTATTCTGCCATAACAACTCCATGTGCGCATCTCAGAGAAAGCACGCCCATAGCCACCCATTAGGAAGCTGTGTTTACATCAGACCCACACATAACCACACCCACCTTTTAGACTGCTCGTCCAACTTCGGTAAAGCAGGGAAGTGCATGATAATCGCTATGGCAATGACAAAAAACTGAAAGAAAAAAACACACAAAAACAAAAACAAATGGGGTGGAACACAAAAAGGGGCAAAGGTATGAAATCCCAAAACGAAAGTTGTTTTTTAAACATATGTAACAGTAAAATGTAAAACTTAAAAGTAAGTGACAAAAACGTAACATGAAATGGAGAAGACAGGCAAGAAAAAGGACAACAACGAAGGGCAGAACTAACCAAAGACTAGTGGTCCAGTGTTTGCCAAGAGAACAAACTGAATACGCATAAGCAAGCTGGCAAACTTTGATATAAAAGGTTTAATTGCTATGCACTTGGAAGATGTTGATCAAACATGTCAAGAACTCAGACCACACGTACCTCCTGCAGCTGAAGGCGAACCCTGTTGAAAAGTCGTAGCCAGTTGGCTTTGGCCCTTACTGCAGGGTCCACAGGTGGTTCCTGAATTGATATGCTAGGAAAAGATGGTGAAATTGTTAGATGTAACTTGAATTTAGCATGAAAACCCTCACTTTTTTTCAACCTTCCAAGGACTCTGCACATGGAGATTACCTCTCAGGTAGAGCCTCTTTCATTTCCTGTTCTGCTTTGGGTGGGATCTCGGTGGCAGATGTGGACAAGAGATCCTCTGCATAGGCTGGCCCATTGTCTGGTGGCGTTGGGATTTTCTCAGGCTCCGTGTCTGAGATCCGTGGTGGGGTTGAGGTACGAGGTACCTTGGCAAAAACATCCTGTGTCTGCTGTGGAGGTGGTGACTCTCGCTTGGGCTCCATGGTCTGGAATGGTATTTGGGATTGTGGGGGCTGTTGCTGGTGCATGGAAGCCTGTTTCTCCAGTGGTGGACGGCTGGTGAGGGCATCAGGAGCCAATGTTGGGGCAGTGCTGGTTGGGGTAGGAGTGTAGGGAGGCTCCTGCTCTTCGCTGAGAGTACCATCCAATGGGTAAAGGTCTTCGTCCTCTTCATACACCACTCCTTCCTCTTCCTCTTCATAGGGATACTCCCCTTCCTCCTGCTCATAGATCTCACCCTCTTCATCATAGAGTGCCCCTTCTTCACCTCCATCTTTGTTGTACTCCCCATCATCACTGTAGACACCCTGTGGCTCATCTGGGTCCCAGCCGGGTGAGTCTTTGCCATAGCTAACAGAGGAATGGCAGGAATGGTAGGAATCATTCTCGTCGTAGAACTCTCCAGAACCCCGAAAGCTCTCGCCGTCCTCCGGGCCAAACTCCTCACTGAGTTGGGAGCTGCCACGGCTCAGTTCACCAGATGAGGCATAGCGACTACTGCCGGTGGGGCTGTGGGATCAAAGAGTTGCCAGTTATATTGAGTCATGGAGGATGACAGCTGATATACAGGTTTATGGGCCGTAAAAAGAGAGTTTGAGGCACAGAAAGCAGGAACCACCGAGCACAAAGAAAAACAACACATGTCAGCTAATAGAAGTCTCTTTATCTGCAGAAATCAGCCTGAAGTTGACAATTGACAAAGATGGTTTTTCTGGACTTCAATGGTCTCACTGGAGTACAGATGGTAGACCAGCCAAACCAGGCCAGACAAGCAAAAATTTAGAGTTGCTTTCATATGTTACTTTCTAATCACTGAAATAATTTCCTCATATTTGTGCATGTATGAGTACAGGTAAGGAGTTAAGAGAAAACAAGAGGAAGTCCTGGTCTTGTTTGAGGGGAAAAACTCTACAGTTGTTAAAGTTGTTAACTCTAGTTAAAAACATTAGAGTTGTGACTAAAAAGGAGATTTCACAATGTTAGACCAAAAAGTAAAATGGCAGTGTTAGGAGTTGTCAGCATACAAAAGGTGGACAAGAAGGGACAACGCACAAAAGAAAAGACAGAGAGAGAGAGAGATACATGAAGCTGACAGAAAAAAAGGGATGCAGCATTTCCTGTGACACCTTAAACAAAGGAAGACTATTTATCCTTGGTGATGAATGAGCCAATTAGGTGTAGAGAGATTGAGAAAATTGAATGAGTAAGAAAAGACGGGCTGCCACACACACACGCACACATTATCGATTATGAGACATAAGATTTAGTAATGCATGAAGAATCAGAAGCGATAACGATGGGGTGTGTAATAGGCTGTGAGCCAAAACCTGCCTGGGCTTCAGACTGGAAGAAATACGAGAGCCATGGGACACACACATAATTACACAAACAATCACTCGTCTGTCAAGTCTTTCTGCCAGTTAGTCATATATCCTTGTCACCTTTTCTCACTCCCTAGCATACAAACCCATAAATTCTCAAGACACACACACAGCTTTATTTCCGGCTTTCCACACAAAACATAACAGCTTTTGGAAAAGCTTGGTCCATGAGACACCGAGAGGGTAAATCAGCGGTGTGTACATTCCCTGGTCTCTGTCACAGCCATCGACATGGTCACGCCTGCTGCCCACACAAAGCATAGTGTGTCTAAAGGCTATGTAATTAGTGCACACTAGGCTTTGGAAATTACAGCATTATTCTCTAAATCTGTCAGGCATAAAGCAGTCAAATAACACACTTTATAAAAAAAACTGTTTTTTCAAACTAGTGGTGGTTGCACCCAATTCTGATTGCACAGTACAGAAGACACATAAAAAAGTTTGTGAGACAATTACCTAATACCACGTGACAGACCATTAAAAGGTAAACAGCAATCATGATATACAGTAGACATAGATACATATACAAAAAGGTATAGATAGAGTAAATATATATCAATAGACCATGTATGTAAAAGAAGGATTGGTGCGCATGCATGGCAAGCATAGCGAGGACCACAGGACAAGTCCAGTTCCACGACATCATCACAGCAGGACGGAATCACAGGCTGGAGCAGGAAGAAGAGCAGGAGAAGGTGGTGGAAGAGGGTGGAGGTGTAGGAGCTACGAAGACCCACCTATCAGAGAGCGAGTGCCTACTGTCTAAGGAGTACTGGCGGCTGGTCCGCCTGCTTGAGCCAGAAGCCGAATCGAGATCGCTGCGGCCGTTGGTGGCGGAGTCTAAACTATCATAGCGTCTGGTGGGAGGGAAGGGGATGGGGGAAGCAGGAAGAGGAGGAGCATGAGTAATGTCTATTTTAATGGTTTTTCATCTCACCTCATCAGCTCACATCGGACGGAAGATGAGCCAACTTAAAGGCAATGTTTAACCAAGAGACTCAAATCAAGCTGGGATCAGGATTTGTTCATTAATGAGTCTTTATAAAGGCTTGTAAATGTTTGAACAGGCCCTATCCCAAATGGTGCAATCTCATGGTCTTCTCTTACATGCCTCTTTGAAAGTCCATATAACCCTAATTTCGACATTTACATTTTTTGAAGGCTCCTCTTGAGTTATTTTAAAGCCTCCTAAAGGATCCCATAAAGGAGTGATATTACCCAATAATCAGTGTGGTAAACTGGGCATGGTCCATAAGAGCCTAAAGGCCAAGACACACAAAGCCGACGGTCTAGTTGGTTTGGTGTGTTCCACATGTAACCTCTTGTTGAGTTAATATCGGAGCTTGATGGCCCAATTGAGTATGTAGAATCGAGGCCGGCCATCAGCTGAAGAAAGCGCTCTGACCGGTTATTCAGCAACGAATTCAGCAAGTGATTTAGCAAGTAAAGAATTCGAGTCAAAAAGAAACAAAAAGAGGCCGGCTGTAAGTTTGCTACATTTCTCAAATATTTGCAAATGATATGGATTATTAGATTACTTACTCTTACTCCCAGGGCCATTTATATCGACGTTGATATTCAGCCGCACCATGTTGGTGTTTCGTAACATCTAATTTTTATGAGGTGGGTTGTTAGCCCAATGATCAACCCCCAACCTGGGGGACCAGGACATACACACATACAGTACGGACATTTTAACTCACCCAATTTATCTATAGCACATGTATTTGGGCTTGTGAGGGAAACCAGAGCACCCGGTGAAAACCCACACGAACACGGGGAGAACATGCAAACTCCAAACAGAAATGCCAACTGACCCAGCCGGGGCTTGAACCAGCGACCTTCTTGCAGTGAGGCGACAGCGCTAGCCACTGCGCCATTGTGCCGCCCAGATTATTGGATTATCAGACATATTTGCAGGAGCGAATCCTTTCATTTTGAATGACAATTACTGTGATAACTGTACTGAACCATGCTTTGTTTACACTTTGCACATGCATGTTAAAAGTTCCGGTTTCCCATTGTGAACGAAAAAAAGATACTGCCCAGTACTGACATAAACCAGAGTGAGGCGACAACATGGTTGGGTTTTTTCTGTGCTAGTTTTTTTTACGTCAGCTTGGTGTACCGGCCTTAAGGAACCATTTGGGACAGGGCCAAAGATTAGAGCACAAAGTCTTCAGCATGCAATTCAAGAATGTTGAGTATACCACTTTTGGAAGACTAAATGTACATGAAATACAAGCTCGTTTTGAAGAGAACAGGGCCAAAATGAACAATTTGAGGGAAAACAATGCATTCAGATGTGTGACACAAGTTGGCTCCAAACCCATGAAGTGTATACAATGTCTGCTCATCCAAGGCTTGTATACAGTCATCAATGCATAGGAGTAAGAACAGAGGAAAGTTGTACAAACACAGTGAATGCTATTACCAAGTTACAGATGCAAAAGTGACTAGCATTAGACACTACTCCACACTTAAGAATTGGGATAATATACCTAATTGCCCTTTGGTTATCATAGTCGTAGTCCTGCATGTCGTTGTAGCGGGATCCATGTTGCATTTGTCGGATGGGGTATTGGTGCATGGATGCGTTGGGTTGAGATGTGGTGTAGAAAGGAGGGGGGATGCTGTTGCTGGTTTCGCTGCGGTAATCACTGTCTCGATCATCCACAGCACTGTCTGGATCATCATCTGAGGAGCAAGTGCAGATTTTAAATGTAAACTGTGTTGATTAACCCAATAGTCTGATTGGTTAATAGGAATGTTCCAGTTCAGTCTTCCAATAAGCATCAATTATAGTCTTTTTGCATATTTTCTATGGAACAAAGCATGCTTACTTTGTTGGTCCCCCCACAGACTCCAGTTACCTATGAGAAGAATAAACACAAAAATCAGAAGTAGGCCAAGAAGTCGTGATGAAAATAAATCTTTATGAAACACATTTCTGTGTGACCATGGACAAGCAGTTTGTTATAAATCTATGTTGTAAAATTACCAGGTGTGACACAGGCATAAATTTGGATGTTGGTAGTGCAGGAAAGAGACCTTGCCCAGGAATTCTATATACTAATGGTTAGTAGCTCTTATTTGAAGAA
Source organism: Danio aesculapii (assembly GCF_903798145.1). Classification (NCBI taxonomy): domain Eukaryota; kingdom Metazoa; phylum Chordata; class Actinopteri; order Cypriniformes; family Danionidae; genus Danio; species Danio aesculapii. The sequence continues at coordinate 20,685,360 of NC_079456.1, read as the reverse complement.
ATAACAAATGGCCTGTTGGCATATAAAACTTTCCACTCATCCTAAACCAAGTGTCAAATATAACTAAATCCTGTCCAGGAAATCTCCTTACACCTTGATAAATAATTGATCTAGTGCTCAGAGATTAAGCTTATATTGGACCTACTGATAAAGCAATTGGTCTTTTAATGAGGTTCTGTACACATCAGTCTACCTAGGGGGCATGCAATTTATAGTGAGAGTGTGAGCAGTGCCTGAAAGCTTACAGCACTGAGTTGATGGCACTGGAAGTGGTCTCTCGTGCTCCTCCTGGAATGTGTACTGGAAAATGAGCAAATACAGAAATTAATAAGTCTAGGAATCTAAAGAGTCTAAGAAACAGGTGACAGACTTCATTTTAATAGGTCAGCAATTAAAAAAAATGCTATATTCTGATCTCATGCATTTCTTTGATAGACTCATATTAATACCTGTTCTGCCCTTAGGCTCTGGGGAGGACTGTAAACACAACAAAACTAGAGCTGAATGAGGAGACTCACATCTTGGTCCCTCATGGCATTGAGCTGCTCCAATTTCTTGGCCCAGTATCGAGCTTCCTCCTCTGGTATATCTGGAAGTACAAAAAGTATAACTTGGGACAAGTGTGGAGCAAATACAATATTAGAGAAAGCAACAAAAAACAAAATCAAGGATACCTAATGGGAGTTCGAATCGTGTATCCAATAGCACTCGATGGAATGTAGGATCTTTGGTGCCACATATTTCATTCTCAGCCATAATGACCTGGGCATCTAAAGTCAGCCATTGCCCTGGACCTTCCTACAACACAAGAGAAAAAGAAATAATGGTATATCTGGAATCAGAGGAAAAGAAGTATGCATTTTTGGTTTAGCTCAACTATCGAGGTACAAAACTAGACCAGTTCTAAATGCCTCTAATAAATAATTACTAATTACTATCACTGCAACAAGCATTTTAGGCAACTTTGCAGAACATTGCAGAAATAATTTCTAATGGTAATTCTAACAAATATAAGCAATTCAAGTCAGAGTAACAACAGGGAATAGTTTCTGAAACATGTTTGCAATGAGAACCAATGCCAGGCATTAGCAACCAATCTCCACATATAGCTTTACAGAGGGTGAGAAAAGCTGCAAGCTGTTGGGGGCCAGGCTGGCCATCTGGGCTGTACCTCGTTGGACTGGCGAATGCTGCTCAGAGGGATCCACAATGTGCCAACCATGGTGTCCCAGATCAGTCCTTTGTTCCATACCTCCACTGTCAGGCCCAGATCCAGTCTGTTAATCTCACTGGAAGACAGAGTGCAGGGTGACATTGAAAGAAATAGACTAAGAGATTCATATTTGGTACGTTAATACGGAGACTATACTCTGTTAAGACGAGCAAAGAACACACAAAGATTCCTTTTAACGGTCAAATTATAAATGGAAAATTTCCAAGAAGATGCTAAGGTATACATAATCTTGGACCAGGCCATATCCTGAGCTGATGTTGGGGTGGTCATGAGACTGATTCTTTAAAGACCTCAGTGACAGACGAGTCTTTGAATTGATCCCGTGGACCAGCCTGATCACCCGCCGGTGACCTACTCACACCTTCAGTTCTCCACGATGGACGTCCAGTGTTCTCCAGCCTATGGTGCCTAGACTGCAGCTCTGCACAGGAAGTTTGGGCAGAGGAGAAATGGTTGTGCCCAACTGAGCCTGGTTTTTCTTTAGGTTTTTTTTCCTTCACTTTCATCAATTGGTAAAGTTTTGTTCCTCGCCACTGTCACCACTGGCTTGCTTGGTTTGGGACTTGTGGAGCTGTGCATCGATGGATTTGCTCTTCAGTGTTTGGACTTTCAGCAGTGAAAATTAAACCACACTGAACTTCAACTCTGAAAACTGGACTGACACAATTTAACACAATCTACATTGTAAAAGTGCTATAGAAGTAAAGATGAATTGAATTAAATTGAATTGAAAAAGCATCAAAAGTCAAACCAAAAAGGGTGCAGACAACAATGCCATTTGTGCCTTGGGCATCTCTAGTGACACTGAAATCGAAGCTTTACATCAATACAGTTTCTAAAGCTGCATCAAATCCTAATAAAAGCCTCAACTTTCATATCAAAACCAATCCCCCTCACAGACCATGGGGGTTAATCTTGGGGACGGAGGTGGTACCGTAGGCATTTCACAGTGAGATAAAGAGGAGCTGAAGCAGATCAGGCTTAAAGATGACTCAAATTGAGGTTGGCAAGAATTTTGCAGCATGAACCAGCTGTAATCTATAAGATTCTATGTTGTCAATTTTTTTCAAGCTTTCAGTGTCTCAAAAGCTTCTAAATTGATATACGGTCAAGCATATCCCAGAGGTATGAATAATTTTGGGCTTGACTGTATGATATGTTTACATTTAAAGGACAATGACAGTGGTGAATGTGTTGCTATATTATTCTGACTCATTTCTAGGTGGTTGATATGGTTCTGGGTGGTTACTAGGGCATTACTGGGAGGTTGCTCATCAGTCTTTATGAAATGAATACCCAAAACCTTAGCATAATAATTGCTTTGTTTTGCTTTTGAACAACTTTTTCAGCTATATCTAGCCTTTCAGGACTATCCAAACACACATTATTTCAAGTTTATAAGACTTAGATTTATTCACAATCAATGCTAGGCAACATCTGGACCCTAGAGAGTGAAAGCATTAGGGGTACTACCTGAATACTGCTACCTAGGAAAGGGCAAATCTCAATACACAAAAAGAAAACACAAAAAGTCCTTTCATTAATGTCTTTATCTGCTGAGTCTTAAGGTGCAAAACATTCCATGCATGTATGTTTCTAGCCCTTGAGCTTAGGTTCACACAATGTAATGGAATGTGGCTAAACACAATTCAAATCAAGATCACTGCATTACCACTTGGGAACAAGCATTATGTATGCACAACAGGAGCCTGTCTATGCAATGTATCAGCCAAACATTTACATAAGAACGCCTGCTTACTCTCTTTGAATATTTTTCTGGCCCTTCTTTATACCGCAAAAAAGAAAGAGAAAAAGAACTCACAACATGAAGTCCTGTTCCCAACATGGCTGACTGCCTCGCACAGCTATGGTGGTGCTTTTCACATTTTGAACCTTCAGTGACACGTAGGTGTTGAATTTCTCTGCATGGAAAATCAGGGTGTTTAATAGAGTTGAATAAACACAATAGATATTTAGGTTATATTTTGAGAATCAGTTACAGTGAGACGCCAGGCTTACCTTGCGGTCCATCGAGCTTGGCTTTCTTCACTGTAACAGAGAGACGTGTATGTAAATAAGTGATAAACATACGCATTAAAAATAATCACACTTTACATATCAGGCAGAGCATTTGAGATTCAATGTCAGCATATTTGCATTTGTGCAAGAGGAATTCCTCCAGGCTCTAGACTCTACTTTGCAGCTATTTATTTTCTTTCAGGGAAAGTGTTATAAGATACATTTTGGAATTACACTCTTAAAAATAAAAGTTACAAAATAGGATTTTAACAGTGATGCCATGGAAGAACCAGTTTGGGTTCTAAAAACAACATTTTAGTGAATATTTCTGAAAAGAACCCTTTTTTCTTAGTCTAAATAAATTTTAGCAATCTAATGAAACTTTTTCCATTGTAGCGATCATTTTGTGATATTAAAATGTTCAATGAATGTTAAAAGTTTTTCACCCTCAATGCCATGGAAATGCAATGTTTGAATGAGCAAAGTCATACCAGTTTTGTGTACTGAAATATTTTTACAAGAAAAAAATAGGAGAGAGCTAGAACGAAAGTAAATTTTTTCATAAAAAACAAATATTAAAAGATAATTTTTTTAGCAGAAATATATTTTTGCTGTGTTTATTAACTCACAAGAGTGGTCTATCAAAATCAGGTGTCATTTTGTATCAGTGCAGAACAACTCCAATATAACTTCACTTTAAACATAAGTTGCATGTTGTTACGTTTGACCCCTTCAGCAGGGACAAAAATAACCCATGGGTGGGTCAAAAGTAACACAACAATATTTGCTAGATTTACTGGCTTAATTTTGTATATTTTAAATATATTTGACGATGACCTTGTTAATTTTAACTGCATTTTGTTCTTTATTTTTGCGAATATATATATATATATAAAACTGCGTTTTCATTTTAAATTTCAGTTCCATCAAATGTTTCAAAAGCAATCCAACAATACAAAATGTTAACATTTTCTACAATTTTTGGATGTTTTATATTATTGGCAGTATGCATTAATTTCATAAAACAATAATTAAAAGAGTGAAAACTCTAATGTGGAAGTGAAAAATAAGGCATGGCTATTAGCAGTGGGACATTACCACTTTCGTCACCACAGGAATTCTTGCCACTTTTAAACTTTAATCTGAAAAACTCAGAGATTGTAAACTTAAGGATGTGTTATTGCAGCAAATAACCTGTAGATTGATCATTAGTGTGGCAAATGAAAAGAGAAACACAACTTGTAATAAGGAAAAAAACATCCTCTACATTTATTAACATTCTGAACTTAAAAACTGAAATTCGAGACCTGACCGCTGGACACAATCCCGAAATCACATGATACTTGGCAGCTCCATCAAGGTTTGTATGGTGAATGTGCTGATTTAGCCTGGAAAGCAAATGTTGTCAGGGCTTTGAGAAAATTGCTTAGTCACTTTCGTCCCTGCTCTCCCCTACTACAGTTTACGTGCTGTAAAGTTTGAACAAGACAAAAATTTACCATGGTTCTACTATTAATTTTTGGACATGGTGTCACCAGGTCCTGGAAAATGTATATAATTATCTGAAACTATTTTCAAAGTTCAAAATAAAATAAAGCTGAGATCTACCAAGTATCAGGATCAAGTGATTCATTCCTACAGCAGCAAGATACAAACAATCAGATGTCTGCCCAAGCATTCTGAACCCTACATTCTTCTGTTTCCTCTATCCACACCAGTGTTCTTATCTTGAGTTATTTCCCTGCTTCTAAGAGTCTCCACAATAAAACTTACAATTAGTTCTTTGACTGCAGTCGGACTAATTCAAATCAAGGACGCAAATCCTGATACTGATACTATTTCTGATACTATATTAAAAAATAAAGTACTCCTTAGTGGTTCTTAACCGGCTGCCACCATTATCTCTTTCATTTTCCCGGCAGGTGTTATCTGTGGCGAAACTCTCCTTTCATTATATTCTAACCATGGCAAGACTCATGGTCATTTTCTAACAGAGAGTGCTTTTTCATGGGAAAATACAGACTTAAATGCATTCTAGTCTAACGCTCTCTCCTCACACAACAGTGCTTAACAGACCAATATGAATCCATCACTTACATACATACACTTACTAGCCACTTTATTAGGTACACCTGTCCAACTGCTTGTTAACGTAATTTTCTAACCAGCCAATCACATGGCAGCAACTCATTGCATTTAGGCATGTAGACATGGTCAAGATGATCTGCTGCAGTTCAAACCCAGCATCAAAATGGGTAAGAAAGGTGATTTAAGTGACTTTGAACGTTGTTGGTGCCAGGCGGGCTGGTCTGAGTATTTCAGAAACTGCTGATCCACTGGGATTTTCTCGCACAACAATCTCTAGGGTTTACAGAGAATAGTCCGAAAAAGAGAAAACATCCAGTGAGCGGCAGTTCAGTGGGTGCAAATGCTTTGTTGATGCCAGAGGTCAGAGGAGAATGGCCAGACTGGTTCGAGCTGATAGAAAGGCTCTCGCTACAACGCTACAAGAAAACCACTCGCTACAACCGAGGTATACAGAAGAGCATCTCTGAACACACAACATGTCCAACCTTGAGGCGAATGGGCTACAGTAGCAGAAGACCACACCGGGTGCCACTCCTGTCAGCTGAGAACAGGAAACTGAGGCTACAATTCGCACAGGCTTAAACAAAAAGATTGGAAAAATGTTGCCTGGTCTGATGAGTCTCGATTTCCTGTGACATTCGGATTGTAGGGTCAGAATTTTGCATTAACAACATGAAAGCATGGATCCATCCTGCCTGGTGGTGGTGGTGTAATGGTGTGGTGGATATTTTCTTGGCATACTTAGGGCCCATTAGTACCAATTGAGCATTGTGTCAATGCCACAGCCTACTTAATTATGGTTGCTCACCATGTCCATCCCTTTATGACCACAGTGTACCCATCTTCTGATGGCTACTTCCAGCAGGATAACGCGTCATGTCATAAACTGTGAACCATCTCAGACTGGTTTCTTGAACATGACCATGAGTTCCCTGTACTCAAATGGCCTCCACAGTCACCAGATCTCAATCCAATAGAGCACATTTAGGATGTGGTGGAACGGGAGATTCGCATCATGGATGTGCAGCCGACAAATCTACAGCAACTGCGTGATGCCATCATGTCAATATGGACCAAAATCTCTGAGGAATATTTCCAGTACCTTGTTGAATCTATACTATAGATTAAGGCAGTTCTGAAGGCAAAAGGGGTCCAATCTGGTACTAGTAAGGTGTACCTATTAAAGTGGCCGGTGAGTGTGCAAATAGTACTATGTAGATGCGAAGAGTACATAAAGATAAGGATTTTCTTCCATAACTACAAAAAATATAGTGATATCAAAGAATCCTAAAATTACCAACACAATCACTGTCAGTACCAGCAAAAATGTTTAAAATAATTACTCATTAAACCTAAAAAAAGGCTTTAAATCCTGCATGTTAAGCGACATAAGAAAAACAAGAGCACAATAAAGGTAAATCTTCTGTTTCCCTGCACTGATTATGAACAAATTGAGTGGTTATGAAACTGCAGAGAGGAATAGAGAGGCAGTCTCTGTCACTTCTGCTTAGGGGAAATCTGAAAAAAAAAACTGTTCTCCAACTGAGCTCCTTTTTAAAGCCCAGTGACGTCAACGGTCCCATTCATAATTCATACGCCCCTATTCAGTGTGGGTAAAAGCGTCCCCGAGTTAAGGGGACCTTAAAATAATTTACAGCCTTCCAGTGTAATCCATCACAGTCAGCATTCCTCTCTAAATTTAATGCAGAATTTCTCACTTCCTCTTAAACGCTTACCAACTGACAATTCTAACACCTGAAAATAGATCTAATATATGGTATCTGAAGCATATGATTGAGAGGTAAAACCATAAACAAACCAATCTGCCTGTTTGCCAGCACACTTCAAATCATCAATTGAATGCTTGGGGGACATCAAACATCATTTCCCTGCTGAGAATGGAGAAAGTTTGTCCATGTTTGGTGGTAATCTACCTGACAGATCAGCTTTGTCAACATTGATTGAAGCCAGTCGACAACCAAGAACTTTCTGGTAAGCCAGGCTGACCAAAGATAACCTGCTTCATAATCTAGCAGAAAATTTGATGGGAGGAGGACAAATAACCGAAGAACAGTTCGTTTTTAGAGCATAGGTCTCAAACTGGATTCCTGGAGGGCCGCAGCTCTGCACCGTTTTGCTCCAACCCTAATCAAACACATCTGACGCAACTAATCAAGGTGTTCAACACTACTAGAGGCTATTAAGCAGGTGTGAGTTGGAAGTGGTTGGAGCTAAACTATGCCGAGCTGCGACCCTCCAGGAATTGAGGTTGATACCATTGTTTTAGAGTATGTGAGTGATATGGCATGAAAGAAGAGAGGAAAACAGAGTTTATCCAGAGTATATTTTGTTCAATCATTTGAGAATGACTTTTTTCTTTCAAGAATTTACTTTTGTCAATGTTTATAGGACAGTAGTTAGACAGGACATAAAGCAAGAGCGCGAGAGAGGGGGACAGGATCGGGAAAAGTCTGCAAGCTGGGATTCAATCCTTAAAACACCAAAGTGCAATTGACTCTTCACAAAGCCCCGTCCCACTTTTCTATGTCCGTCAAGCTTTTAGCATCAGCCATGGTGCTATTCAATCAATTTGTGCATTCGCCAAGAAAATGGTGAATGTTACTAACTTTAATCTGATGCATGTCCTATACAAGCACCATTCCATCATTTTTCATGCTAATCGCCAAATTGATTCTACTATGATGCCTCTCGAACAAAATGGCAGACAGTGACAGGTTCAAAAAATATAGGCGTTATGATTGCCACTGATTCCACTGCCCACAAGGCTATTGTCACCAACAGCTATGATTATTTTAGGAGGAATAAATCAAATCAAGTACATCTACAACAAAATGGCATGGTTCAGTTTTAAGTATCCTTCAGTATTTACATGCACACCAAGGCACGTGAAAACGTTCTGCATCATACACAACCCATTTTTTTGTTGTACTATGTATGCTCAGCTCACATGTGTCTTAAATTTTGCAATGACTAGTTTGGCTACAAGCTGGTGACACTGTTACCCCAATGGCACACTAAGGCCCAATCCCAATTCTATCCCTTCGCCCATAGGTATCATCGTCAATAACTGGAAGGCCGCAGCTCTGCGCAGTTTTGCTCCAATAATAATCAAACACAGCTGATGCAAATAATCAAGGTGGTCAAGATTCACCCCTTCAAGCTAAATAGAATTGGGACACGCCTACCCCTTCACATGACGGTGCAATATGAGTGGTTTTAATTCTCTTTAGCTTGAAGGAGTTTGGATAAGAGGATGGGCTAGATGGCACTTAAAACAGAGATTTTCCAGGACCACACTAAAAACCAAGGGATATGAAAATTTCTACAACAGCAAACATAAGCAAGTCAGGAGATGCACAAATTTGTATTTTTTTATAATAGGAAAAAATAGAATTGGGAATGGGTCTTAATTTTACATTAAATCCAGGCCCAGAAGGATGTCCCATTTGCAAAAAGGTACTTTCACAAATGCAACCTTTCAGCAGTGGTGTAAAGTAACATATTACAAATACTCAAATTACTGTAATTGAGTAGTTTTTCTCAGGAATTGTAATTTACTACGTATTTTATAAATGTGTACTTTTACTTTCCCTTAAGTACATTTTTAATGCAGTAATGGTACTTTTACTCCGCTATTTTCCTTCAACCTGCAGTAACTACTTTATTTTTTCTTGTGTATGGGGATTGGAAAAATCAGTCCTGTGATTCCTGTTCAATCAAATCTCACATAGTGATGTTTGATAAACAAATTTCGGGAGGAGCACGCGCAGAAGTTTCAGTATCAAATACGTCATTGACAATTATTCTATTATCCAATCAGTTCTTGACCAAACCCCTATATATACCAAAGCTGTCTTACCTGCAGCATCTTACGACTTTAGCATCCAAACTTCGACGCAGAATGTCTGAGATTAATCTCTTCGCAGAGGACGACGCCTTCCTTGCCGAGGCTCCTCTGAGATCTCCCGCCGGTACCCAAAGCTCCGTAGCCCCGCAGAGCGCATCAGCTCAGCCCGCGGCTCCACCACGAGGCCGCCGTTCAGCCAGAATCACGGCTGTCCGATCAAGACGGGGCTCACCATCTCCATCTCCCAGAAGGCAATCCTCTCCAGCCTCATCATTTGCCTCAGCCATGTCCTCCGTCCCAGCCACAGGGATAAACACCGTCTCCGACCTCCGCCAAGCATTGGCCAGCGCAGGCGTCACCGTTCCGCGCCGAACCACCAAGGCGGACCTCCTGGCTATGTATAACGCCTTGCAATCCGGAGCACCATTTCCTTCCATCACTCCACCTTCCAAAGCCACGAAAAAATCCGGTCAGGTCCAAAAGTCTCCATACCAGCGTCCGGATCGAAACCAGTCTTCCAGACCCGGACGCAGCAGCAGGCCGTCAGCGAGTCTGGGGAGAGCCCAAGGTCCAGAGGACGTAGGATCTCAATCCCCGGAAGTGGGACTCCACGCCGGCTCTGGACTCGTTCCTTCGAGCCGCCAGTATAGCGTGAGCTTGCAATCCGCTAGCGGCACCAGAAGCTCATCCTCAAACATATCCTTGGCCCGCAGCCCCCCCTTCAAACTCAAGCGCAGGGTCGCTACAGGAAGCACAGGCCCAAATTCACATCCTGCCTCCCCATTCCTCCCAAGCTCCCGCGAGCAGTGCGAGCGCGAGGCCGCCTCAGCTCCCAGCTCAAAACCCAGCTCCTCTAATTCCTCCTCTTCTTCCCCAGGTTTTCTCAGGCCCCGACGCAAGTTCCAGCGCGAGGCCACCTCCGCTGATGTCACTAACGTCGGCAGCCCCTCCTCTCTTCTCTTTTCCTCCCACTGGTGATCCTAGGGCCAGCAGCAGCGCGAGCATGCCTCCGCAAGCGGCCCTAGCTTACAACTTTCCTTCAGGCCCCGACGCAAGTTCCAGCGTGAGGCCGCCTCCGCTGATGTCACTAACGTCGGCAGCGCCTCCTCTCTTCTCTTTTCCTCCCACCGGTGATCCTAGGGTCAGCAGCGCGAGCATGCCTCCGCAAGCGGCCCTAGCTTACAACTTTCCTCCAGGCCCCGACGCAAGTTCCAGCGTGAGGCCGCCTCCGCTGACGTCACTAACGTCGGCAGCCCCTCCTCTCTTCTCTTTCCCTCCCACCGGTGATCCTAGGGCCAGCAGTAGCGCGAGCATGCCTCCGCAAGCGGCTCTAGCCTCCAACATCCCACAGCCACTTCTTCACACTAAGTCTTTTTCTCTGTCCACAGCCACGCCTCTACCTGTTCCACCCAACGCCCTCGCCCTGGATCCTCCACCCGTCTCCAACACCATCAGGAGCCAAATCCTGTCAGGTTCGGATGTTGATCTTTTTTCTCTCCTCTCACCCATTTCACCCACATCGGCAGACCGCCAGATAGATTGCGGCCAATTTTCAGTAACCTTAAAAAACACAGCTAACATTCAGTCACGCATCTTATCATTCGCAGAATTCACAATAGCATTTTCAAGATATACAGACGTCATTTGTTCTGTCTATCCCCACAGGAGGCGTGAGCTCAATGATTATCTCGCGATAGTCGCTGAGCTCGCGCTCTCATACGGAGGCTCTCATTTCTATACATACCACCGCCTTTTCTCCGCTAAATGCGCCATTCGCATTTCACAATGGAACCAGACCCCATTCTGGGGAGCCATAGACACAGATCTCCATAATAAAGTCTTTCTCGGTTGCCGCAGTATATCTTGCGCGGTCTGTCGATCCACCACCCACCACACAGAATCATGCCCATTCATAAATCCCATCCCTCCTCCCCTCCCCGACCCAGCCCAGCCCAGATCTACCAGTTACGTCCCTTCAAACCCAAATATTCCGCCCCTTTTTTCTGATCACAGCTCTTCTGTCCCAGCCTCCGCCAGCCCGTGCACCGGCTTCAATAGCGGCAGGTGCTGGAGACAGAAATGTCGTTTTTTGCATGTTTGCAATTTCTGCGGCGGCGCTCACGCCCGCACAGTATGTCCAGTGAGAAAATCTGTAAATAAAAATACCAGAAAGTACCTATCGACTCCTGTGAATGCTTCTCGCCTAAAATCGGAACTGCTCAAACATCCCGATCCCAAATTCACCGAATTTCTATTAACGGGTCTGTCTTCAGGTTTTCATCCAGGTGTCATTAGCCTACCCACCCGTAGTTTTATTTGTCCAAATCTTCAGTCCGCTCTCGCCGAACCCGACGTCGTCGACCGTCTAATCAAAAAAGAAGTAGACGAAAATTTCATGATGGGTCCTTTCTCCGCACCTCCTTTCAGAGTTTATCGCGTCAGTCCTATTGGCATCGCCACTAGGAAATTCTCCGATAAAAAACGCTTAATAATCGACCTCCCCTCCCCGCATAACTCTCCGTTTCCTAGTATCAACAGCCTCATCCCTCTGGAAGAGTACTCAATGATTTATCATGACATCGACCAAGCTATTTCATTAATTAAAATCGCGGGTCGCGGCGCATGGATGGCTAAAGTCGACATAACGTCCGCCTTTAAAGTCATGCCCATCCACCCTGACTTTTGGCACCTTTTCGGCATTCTTTGGCGAAAAAATTATTATTTTTCCGTCCGCCTAACCTTTGGTTGCAGAAGTAGTCCAAAGATTTTCGATACGCTGTCGGAAGCAATCTGCTGGATCCTTTGCAATAACTACGAAATCCCGCATCTAATACATCTACTAGATGATTTCCTAATCATCTCACCACCAGACGCTATACCAGCCGCGCACCTTTTGACAGTTCAGAAGGTTTTCGCTGAACTCGGGATTCCCCTCGCCGAGGAAAAAACCGCCGGTCCAAGCACTTCAATCGAATTCTTGGGCATCAAATTAGACTCCAATAAATTCCAAGCGTCCCTACCAAAGGAAAAAATTGATCGAACGATCCTGGTAGCTTCCTCCCTATTAGACAGTCCCCTCTGTTCTAAGCGTGAGCTATTATCAATTCTCGGCCATTTGAATTTCGCAATGCGCATAATTCCCCAAGGCCGCTCGTTTATTTCTCATCTCTTATTTCTCGCGTCCTCAGCTCACGGTCTAGAGGATATTATATCCATCGATGACAATAGCCTAAACGAACTCCGTTTATGGATATTATTCCTCAAACAATGGAACGGTCTCTCCTTCTTTTACAGCGACCTAATATCCTCCCCAGCAGACATTAATTTATTCACCGACGCCGCCCCGTCAATCGGATTCGGAGGCTACTATCAAGGACGCTGGTTCGCGTCCACTTGGCCGCCCCAGCTATTAGACCTGCCGCAACCACAAAAATCATCGGCGCTATTCGAGCTCTACTCACTAGTCGTCGCTGCATCCCTATGGGGTAAAGAATGGTCCTCTTCCCGCATCATAATTCACTGTGACAATGAAGCAACCGTTCACTGTATAAATAAAGGCCGTTCAAATTCGCTAGCACTAATTCCCCTACTAAGACGCCTAACTTGGATCTCAGCATGTGACCAGTTTATTTTAACTGCAAATCACATTTCTGGGTCCAAAAATCAAATTGCTGACTCTCTCTCTCGTTTTGCCTTCCAGAAATTCAGACATTTGGCACCAGAGGCGGATCAGTTTCCAATCCAAGTCCCTCCTTATTCAGAGCTGATATTCCCATAGATCATCCTTTAAAAAACCTGCTTGGAGCCTCTCTCGACTTTATCCTTCAGGCAGTGGCTCCTAGAACCCTGCAGTCATATTTAACAGCATGGAAAAGCTTTAAAACATTCCATGCATGTTATAACATACTGTTTCCTGATTTTTCCCTACTTTCCATTTCATCTTACATATCCTACCTCACAATTATCAAAAAACTCCAGATCAATTCCATTAAAGGCTATTTGAGTGGAATTCAATTTTTCCACAAACTAATTTACGGCTCCCCTGCACCTCACATAGCTAATTCGCAAACAACTCTTCTCTTGAAAGGCATACAGAGAACCCACCCCACACGTCATGACACCCGACAACCCATAACACTGAAAACACTCACTAAATGCATATCCACTCTTCGCAAAGGATACGAATCAATCCACACAGCACGTACTCTCGACGCCATGTTTATTTTAGCCTTCTTCGGATTTTTATGGTGTTCAGAACTCACCATTACATCAGGGTTCAACCCAAACATTCATCCCACCATATCCGATCTAGTAACGCTGGATAACGAAACCATTTCTTTCCTCATTAAACAAAGCAAAACTGATCAAGCAAAAAGAGGCCATTACATTTACATTTTCAACCTTCAATCACCTATTCATCCATACCAAACACTGCTAGCATTTTCACATATCAGGAGATCACAAGCCACTTCCCTTTCAGACCCCCTTTTTACAGACGATAGCAATCGCCCAGTCACTCGTTTCTGGTTCCAGAAGCATCTTAAATGCGTCCTAATTAAGTCGGGCTTTCCAGCTGACAATTTCTCCAGCCATTCCTTCAGAATAGGCGCAGCCACCACTGCAGCACAAAATGGTCTATCAGAGCAGCAGATCCAAACACTCGGACGCTGGTCCTCACAGGCCTTTAAGTGCTACATTCGAGCCGACCGCTCTCACATTAGAAAAGCCCATCAAACCCTTATTCAAAACACATTCCTTCATTGACACGACACTTCCTTCGAAATACACTTTGCATAATATATTTTAATAACGCTAATACAGCATCTGCATAACCGTTCCAACAGGAGATGCACACCTCATTATTATGCACCACTGCAAGCGCAGAGACTGCTCCCACGGGAGACGTACACCTTTTTATGCACCACCGCTAGCGCGGTGACCGCTCCTACGGGAGACGTACACCTTTATAATTATGCACCACCGCAAGTGCGGTGACAGCTCCCACGGGAGACGTACATCTTATGCACCACTGCAAGTGCAGTGACCGCTCCCTCGGGAGACACACACCTCATTATTATGCACCACTGCTAGTACAGTGACCGCTCCTACGGGAGACGTACACCTTTATATATTATGCACCACTGTATGTGCAGTGACCGCTCCCATGGGAGACGTACACCTCATTATGCACCACTGCAAGCGCAGTGACCGCTCCTACGGGAGACGTACACCTTTATAAATTATGCACCACTGCAAGTGCAGTGACCGCTCCCATGGGAGACGTACACCTCATTATGCACCACTGCAAGCGCAGTGACCGCTCCTACGGGAGACGTACACTTTATAATTACGCACCACTGCAAGTGCAGTGACAGCTCCCATGGGAGACGTACACCTCATTATCATGCACCACTGCTAGTGCAGTGACCGCTCCTACGGGAGACGTACACCTTTACAAAATTTTGCACCACTGCAAGTGCAGTGACCGCTCCCATGGGAGACGTACACCTCATTATGCACCACTGCAAGCGCAGTGACCGCTCCTACGGGAGACGTACACCTTATAATTATGCACCACTGCAAGCGCAGTGACAGCTCCCATGGGAGACGTACACCTTATCATGCACCACTGCAAGCGCAGTGACAGCTCCCTCGGGAGACGTACACCTTAATTATGCACCACTGCAAGTGCAGTGACAGCTCCCATGGGAGAAGTACACCTTACCACCACTGCCAGCGCAGTGACCGCTCCTATGGGAGACGCCCGTCTCCCGTGGGAGCGACGACTCCTGCTGGAGACACTTAACGCATCACCATCAATACAGTTACTGCCTCCTCCCGAGACACACACCTTGCAAAGCACAACCATCAGCTTAACAGCACCCCTCCAAATTTTAAAGATCAGCTAATTTTGGGGGGCTCACCCACTTGTCTGGCTGCTGTCCTGTAACAAAATAAGCAATTTTTGGGGAGCGTTCTGGGGCCGGGCTAGATACTTCGCTCGAATCCCTATTCCTCTTTGTTTCCTGATAAGAGGAATGACTCGAGTTTAGGTGTCTTCCCCGAGCTCAGAGCCCTCTCCCCGGACAGCACGCCAAATACGCTTTATTCTGAAACTGTTGCAAGTGTGAACTCGTGAAGTGATGTTTGATAAACAAATTTCGGGAGGAGCACGCGCAGAAGTTTCAGTATCAAATACGTCATTGACAATTATTCTATTATCCAATCAGTTCTTGACCAAACCCCTATATATACCAAAGCTGTCTTACCTGCAGCATCTTACGACTTTAGCATCCCTCCACCACCCCGTCACCTCACCTCTTAAGCATTACTATCCCGGGGGGAGCGTTCTGGGGCCGGGCTAGATACTTCGCTCGAATCCCTATTCCTCTTTGTTTCCTGATAAGAGGAATGACTCGAGTTTAGGTGTCTTCCCCGAGCTCAGAGCCCTCTCCCCGGACAGCACGCCAAATACGCTTTATTCTGAAACTGTTGCAAGTGTGAACTCGTGAAGAAGAGGTAAATCGTATCATAATTAAATACCTCAAGATACGATTTATAATTGCAGCAAACTTTGAAAGCACTAAAAATGTCCGAGATGTCCAAAATCTTTACACACATTGACCCAGAGACTGTTTAGATCAGGGGTGACCTACCCTGTTCCTGCAAATCCTGCAGATTTCAGTTGCAACCCATGTCAAACACACCTGCCTGTAATTATCAAGTGCTTTTCAGGTCCTAATTTATTGGTTCAGGTGTGTTTGATCAGGGTTGGAGCTGAACTTTGCAGGAAGGTTGATCTCCAGGAGCAGGGCTGAGCACCACTGGTTTAGATGCGTGTCACTGATGAAAAAATGACATGTTTGCTGTATGAAGACCGAAATGGCCTTAAACACCCAGCAGGCACAAAACGTCAACATGACGTCAGATTGAAGTTGTACCCCAATGTCATAGGTACGTTGCAGTTTGTTTGGAAATGAAAATCAAGTTGACATCAGAATTCAACATCAGGCCGATGTCAATGTCCAACGTCCAACCTAAAATCAACCAAATTTCAACATCTAACGATGTAACAGCTTGATGTTGTAAGGACATTACCACTATGACGTCAATCAGATGTTGGATTTTGGTTGCCATTCCTGACGAATAAATGTCAGTATTTGACATCAATATACGTTGGTTTAAGATGTTGGCTCAATGTTGGATTTTGGTCACTTTCTAAAACAACCTAAATTCAACAAAATATCAACGTCATTTGATGTTGTTATTGGACATCAAAATAGCATTGTCATTAGACGCTGGCTAGACATTGAATTTTGGTCACCTGACAGCACAACCTAAATTGAACCTAATATTAACATCTTATGACGTTGTGTGCCTGCTGGGCAATAACTAAATGCACTACAGAATCTTACGTTTACACAGATCCACAAATTACATGTAAATGCATCAGCTTTTTACAGTGTAATAATCACTACTCTTAAGTACTTTTGAAAGGTCTAGTTTTTACTCATACGCGGAGTAATATTTACAACAGATACTTCTACTCTACTTGCACTACATTTTTAGGCAAGTAATGGTACTTTTATTTAAGTATGATTTTTCAGTACTCTTTCCACCACTGACTTTCAGCCACTATATATCCTCACATTTCTGCCAAGCCGACACTCAAACAAAATAAGGCCAGATTCTACCAGATAGCCAAATTAGAATCATGTCAAGTGTGGAAGATTCTGAAGGTGTCATTTGGGACAGGGTAATACACCTACTAGAGATAACCACCTCAAATTCTCATATTCATGTGAGGCAGTTAAAAAATACCCACAACTCCAGTTTAGGCATTTGTATTGTTCACATTATTTGAAAAGATAAACACCACACAAGGGTGGCGTAGTAGCGAAGTGGGTAGCTGGTTCGAGCCTCGACTGGGTCAGTTGGCATTTCTGTGTGGAGTTTGCATGTTCTCCTCTTGTTCGTGTGGGTTTCCTCCGGGTGCTCCGGTTTCCCCCACAAGTCCAAAGACATGCGCTATAGGTGAATTGGGTAAGCTAAATTGTCCGTAATGTATGTATGCAAATGAGAGTGTATGAGTGTTTCCCAGTGATGGGTTGCAGCTGGAAGGGAATCCGCTGCGTAAAACATATGCTGGATAAGTTGGTGGTTCATTCTGCTGTGGCAACCCCTGATTTATAAAGGGACTAAGCCGAAAAGAAAATGAATGAATGAATCACCAGACAAGAATGAATCTTTGTATATTGTGCAATCGTAACTCGTAAGCATTCATGCACACTGTCAAATGTGTAGATGACGATTAAACTGGCCATGCATTTAACATTTCTAGTCCAAAGCAGAACAGCTGTATCACTATAAGTGACACTGATCAGAATTCTGCCCCCATACTGGACATGCATCTTCAGATCGCTAGGAAAACATTGTTGATAATAGGCTCAAAGTTCCCGCTCACGATTTGCCATTGCCTCCGCCTTCCCCTGCCAGGGTATCCTCTCTTATGCTCCCACGCACCATTTCCTGCCATGTGGCTGGCATGCACGTGTGCTGCCTCTTTATCTCTTCCCCGCTTCCTCTCGCGCTCCATTAATCTCTCTGTGTAGCCAAGCGCAGGCAGAGAGAGCTACATCCTGACACTAAAAATAACCACTTCAGGGTGAATGTGAGTGAAGGGGTATTTCGGGGTGGGGGCTAAAAGCTCAGCATAAAGGGATGATATTAAAACATGCTTCAAAGAGAGCTCGGATTTACCATGCAGGTGTTCAAGGCAATCCATCAGAGCTGCAGAATGCAAACTAATTATCTGGAAGTCGGAATACAGGGGATAAAGCTTATTTTCCCTGAGGAGATGAGATATGGATTTTTAAGAAACTTTTTTTTTTGATTGGGGGTCTATCAAATGCCAACTGCTGTAAGGCAGTGTTATTGAGTTATTTTTATGGATTTATATTAACAATATGAATTTGCTTTATTATTTTTGTTTATTGTTTACAGTTTTAATGTCAGTAATTTAGTTATCATATTATACTATTTGTTGGGAGTTTATTCCACTGTGGTGACCCCTGATAAATTAGGGATTAAGACGAAGGAAAATAATAAATGAATTATACTTTTGACTGTTTTTTATATTCATCTAAATGCACATTATTATTATATATATATATTTTTTAATTGCAGTAACCAAAAACTTTTTCGAATGGTTTATTTAACAATAAAAAGGGCTAAAACAAGCAACAAAATACAATATTTTACTGAATAAGATGAAAAAATACTAATAATATAACAACCAGACATTGCAATTCCTCGAGGTACTGCAGAGTTTGGTGTATTAGACCACATTATGTAGTTATTTTCTCCTGAATGCAAATAATATACAGGGAGGTAGTATGAGGTAACTAGAAGTCCAATGTTACACAAAGTGACCGATGCAGATCCAGACCTTTGGACTCTTGACACACATGTAAACACACTTACACATCTGCATCGGTCATTTTGCGTAACATTGGACTGTTACCTCATACTACCTCCCTGTATATTATTATGACACTGTCACTTTATCATACTTACAAGCTTTTTGCACTATATACTGTTTGTAACTCTGGTGTGCACACCTAGGGTCTGAGAGTAACACAATTTTGATTCTCATATGTCCTGTACAGGTGGCTGAATTTGGACTTGACTTTGATATCAAAGAAATATTGTAAAAATAAATTATTTAACTATTCAATTCTTACATATGTTTTTCTTCTTTTATCTTTATAAAATTGACATGGTAATAGTTTAGTGTTAGCTACAATTCGGTCATATATTTAGATATTTTAAGTTCAATTTAGTTCAAATGAATTATTAAAAAGAAAATGAGCTATGGGCCTGGTTGTAAAGGCAAAAAAATACACTTAGAATCTTTCATATGCTCTTTCTTTCCTCTGTGGAACACAAAAATAGATATTTAGAAGAATGTCCAGGAGTGCATTTGTAAACATTAAAATCAACAACAGCTTAAACAATGATATTTGCACTTTATCATTTGTATGAATTTTGAGTACACGCACATCCTAATATGGTGAAATCTGTGTTTAGGTGAAGTGTACATAATCTTGTGTTTACTTGACAATTTAAGCATAAAAAAATTTTGAAAATGGCACAAACCTCATGTAATCAAATCATTCAATTTTCTTCGGCTTAGTTACTTTATTCAACAGGAGTCGCCACAGCGGAATGAACCGCCAACTTATCTATTCCATGCTCATTCACACACATACAGTACACTAATTTAGTTTATTCAATTCACCTATAGCGCATGTGTTTGGACTGTGGGGGAAACCGGAGCACCTGGAGGAAACTCACACGAATACAGGAAGAACATGCAAACTCCGCATAGAAATGCCAACTGACCCAGCCGAGGTTTGAACCAGCGACCTTCTTGATGTGAGGCGACAGTGCTAACCACTGAGCCACCATAATCAAATCAAACAGGTTTTGTTTTTGGCGAAGTGTCTGAGGTACAGACTGCAAAGGCTCCACCCTTTTCTGGAAAGGGGGTGGGGAGTAGCAGCTCATTTACATTTAAAGAAGCACACAAAAACAACATTTTTGTTTCCAATGAAAGATTAAAAGTGCATTTATAGTTTAGACTTATAAACGAACATTTTGAATGGAATCCTCACAAACACATTCTCGGAAGACTTCCGACATAAGAGATCCTCTGTGTGAAATGACATTTTGTAATGTTTATTTTGCTAGAGCACATTCTATAGCAGTGTTTCCCAACCCTGTTCCTGGAGGCACACCAACAGAACATATTTTGGATGTCTCCCTTATCTCACCCATTCACTTCAGGTTTTGGAGTCTCTTCTAATCTTCTGGTGAGTTGATTCAGGTGTGTTGGATTAGGGAGAGCTTGAAAATGTGTACTGTTGGTGTGCCTTCAGGAACAGGGTTGGGAAACACTGCTCTATAGGTTTACACTTTATAATAATTTATTTGTGCAAGCTAATCCACAAAAACAAAGAATGTTTTGTTGTTCATCATCGTTTGGAGGGTCGACTTTTCTGTTGACATCAGTTTGATGACATTAGCAACAATATTCTTAACCACGCCCCTCCTAATATTACTTTACTATAAGGAAAGATGCGCTAAAAGAAAGTCCCACCCCATTCAATATTCTGTTTTAGATGGAAGTACATCAACATACTGAAAAAAGTCCTAGAAACTTCCAGTTTACGCAGACTTTAATCATCTCATGAAATTTTGTTCAATTCATGGTTCCCAGGCTTAAATAACAGGCTAGTATGCTTTCTTTAACAAAACCCAGGCATTTTAAGCACCGCTTAAGAAAGCCCCATTACAATTCACCAAATAATGGTTATGTAAGAGGAGTTCAAGACTTTCAACATGATCAAAACACATCCGAGGGGAATTAGGCAAGCCTTACTGTACATCTGCTCAGGTTACGGAGGCAAGCGCCAAGCATGATGCCAGTCTATGTGACACCCGCCCACACACCCACTGTCACTTTCGGACACTGGTTGTGAATCCGCTGCCTGTTTAATTACAGAGCGGTGGCAGACGTGCCATGGATCAGAATGTCTGTGTGGGATGTGTTCAAAGAAACGTGGCTTACAGTATTGTTGAGGAATTGTCCACCAATCTTATTTGCATGGCATCTTGCATTAAATGGCAATCAGGAACTGAGAAGGGCAAGTGCAAACGGGCATTGCAAACTGCAGCCCAAAAAGGCTAACAATAAGTGCACGTCAAAAGACATCCGGCCAAGGATTTGCATCATTATAGAGCCTGTTAATACTTTCAGGCTCTTGATATTTAACCAAATCTAAAATCTTGTATATTTTGACACTGCTTTGTGCTATAGTTAACTTACAAGCATTTACAGCATTTGTGTTTACATACATATATGAAATATGACAACTACAGATAAAACCAATTTTAAAATTGTTACAAAAAACTATTAATTAAAGCTAAAGCTAATTTTAATAATAAATTAAACAGCAACTAAAATTAAACAAATAAAAAAATACCCATTTTAAACTAAATGCATCACTGTCTTTTTTTGTTAAGTGGCGGAATATTATATTTGATTTTCAAATAGTTGTCTCATTTTTATATAATTATAATAAATATTACAATAATAAATACCATTACATTATATAAATAAATTAAACATTTAAAATGCTCATTTAAAAAATTTAAGTAAACCAAAATTAGTTATGAAAAGCATTTTTGCTACATTCCTCCCTGAGACAAAAGAAATTACAATTATTTATGATTTTAACAGACATTTTACATTGAAATAACTCATTCATTCATTTTCTTTTCGGCTTAGTTCCTTTATTGATCAGGGGTCCACAGCAGAATGAACCGCCAACTTGTCCAGCATTCACTACGGCCTATTTATTTTATCCAATTCATCTATAGCGCATGTCTTTGGACTATGGAGGAAACCGGAGCACCTGGAGGAAACCCACGTGAATACGGGGAGAACATGCAAACTCCACACAGAAATGCCAGGCTCTATCTAGCGCCCTTCTTGCTGTGAGTTGATTGTGCTACCCACTGCGCCACCATGATGCCCCATTGAAATAACTGCAATATTCAAATAGAACTAAAACAGCACTTTGATTTCTAGTGATTTCTAATCAAATTAGAAATATTCAGTTCAACTTAATGTCTCACAGTAACTTTTTAGTATTAAATGTCAACTTTAATATTAAATTATTTCAAATGTGCTAAGAAAAATAATATACTTAGGCCTATATGAAACTTTATATTTCAACAATCTACTATTTTTGTAAATAAAATATTTTATTCTGATATCAAAATACATAATTCAATATTATACAACACATTACATGTTGCCAATATATCTACAAAAGAATTATTGACCTGAAAAGGTTAGAGACCCCTCAATTATATACAGTCAGAATTATTAGTTTAACAGAGCAAAGAAATTTTCACAGTATGTCTGATAATATTTTTTCTTCTGAAGAAAGTCTTATTTGTTTTATTTCGGCTAGAAAAAAAGCAGTTTTTAATTTTTTTAAACCCATTTTATGGTCAAAATTATTAGCCCCTTTAAGATATATTTTTTCAATAGTCTACAGAACAAACCATCATTATACAATAACTTGCCTAATTACCCTAACCTGCCAGGTTAACGTAATTAACCTAGTTAAGCCTTTAAATGTCACTTTAAGCTGAATAGAAGTGTCTTGAAAAATATTTAGTCAAATATTATTTACTGTCATCATGGCAAAGATAAAATAAATCAGTTATTAGAAATGAGTTATTAAAACTATTATGTTTAGAAATGTGTTGAAAAAAAATCTTCTCTCCGTTAAACAGAAATTGGGGGGAAAATAAACAGGGGGCTAATAATTCGGGAGGGCTAATAATTCTGACTTCAACTCTATGTTCATTAGTCGATTATGACCACATACTGGATTTTCCAAACATATCTGCACCTGATTCTACAGCAAAATAAATACAGATGGCCATTACAACAAAGAATAAAACACCTGTAACCTCTCACAGTCAAGAAGGCTTTGAACTGCAAACCCATTTAACCACTGTACAGTAAACACAGTTAAAAATAGCCGTATCATACATCAAAGCAGATCCCATCTGAGCAAAACTAAAGCTCCATCTGGAATATCAAGGGAACACACCCCTGAATCCTGACTGCATTTAAAACACGGTGGATTCAACACACTCATCTCAGAGACATTTCTCCTGCATTTTTGCGTGCAAAATAGCCTTTTTAATTTAACCATATATATTTAAAATGCATAATTATTAAACTTGAACACTAAAAGAAGCCACTTTGCAGATCTACAGTTCAGCTTTCTGTTAGGTGAACGCAATCCAATAATTTAAAATAAAACAATAAGATCAATATTTGATCGATTTTTGATCAGCGATATAGTCATAGATAAAATAATGCATGCGCTTGTATACAAGTATGCATTCAATCATCATCAGACGCTCTGTTAAAAATGGTATTTTCCAAATAAAATGCCATTTTAACCCTTAATATAGGATTGAGTAAAACATATATCACCAATAACCAACAGCAAGTAACGCATCCATGCATGAAATAATGCACTTACCTCCAACACAGAGCAGTGACATCTCTTTATTTATATTTTTCGCGCCCTTTCCCGTTATTTTACAAAAATAAACTGCTTTTAAAACGTTTTTAGTGGTTTTTATGCGTTGAGAAACCTCCCCTTTTTCCCGTTACCAAAGCTACACCCCCCTAAATAGAAAAAAATACAGCTGCTATTCCGAATTCCAGCTGCTCTTCCGGCTAATTCAACCCGAGGATGTTTCAATCCCCCTCTTGCAATATAACGCGCTGTTATTCGGGATTTGTGCGATTATTAGCGCCGTTTCTTCAGCCGCCCGTTACTCGACGCACAGCCATCTTGTTCAGCACCGCCGCCGCGAGGAGAGCTACTACAGTGACGTCACGGCCCGAGCTGTGATGATGTGACAGCTGAAGAAAGAGCACGAGGACCTCTCTACGCTCCTGACTAGTTATTTAAACCAGATAAATTAAGTTTGAGAGCATTTAAAATACTGCCATTTGATACTTTGCTGGGACTGAGTTCTGTAATAAGCATAAGATAAGCTTTAGATGATAAGCTTTGAGATAACGTTACTTCAGTAGGCTATTTAACGGTTGAAAACCCCATTTAAAGGTATAGTTCACCAAATATATATATATATATATATATATATATATATATATATATATATATATATATATGAAACTAAAAATTTTGATATTAACTAATTTCTATGATGTTCCACATTGATTTACTTTGTTTTTTTCCCTGGTAAACATGTTTGACAGAACTGCATTATAAAGAATGGGAATGTGTCATTACAGTGCAATGTATACTGGGAAATGGGAATACATTGGAACCAGGATCCCATTACTTTCTGTTGATTTATTATATCACACTTTCATCAGCAATAGACTATGGTGAGTGCTCACACTACACATAAAGAGGAAAGCACATATAGAAATATTTTCTTGCAGTAGCTCAGTGGTTCTAAAAGTGGTGATTTTCAAAAATCTCATGTGTTATTAAATGATTAGAATTACCATATTTTATGCATAACCTACAGAAGATAAAAATAGTTTTAAATTTTTAATATATATAATATATTGACCATTTTGAAGGATGTAAACAAAAACAATAGTCTTAACATATTTCCTGTTTTACATTATTAATTTCTATAGCTTCCGAGAATCCAAAAAGAGCCACATGAAGAGTTCAGATGCAAAAACCTCTAAGTCTAAAATTTCCATCAAATATAAACATTTCTCTCACCCTCCTTTGTTTATATCAAGTTATTTCACTTTAAAGACCATGAAAAGGAATTATTCTTTGCCATAAAAGTGAAATTACTGAACATACGCACAGGACACTGATAAAAACGCTCATTTTAGAGAAAAATATCAGATGGCATTTTTTTTTCAGGTTTTTGCATCTGAACTCTTCAAATATTGATACATAATGTTATGATTAAATTGCCTCTTGTTACAGTTATGAAATAGTCTGATAACAAGCAGGAAATTACATGTCAATGACATGACCACACTGAAATGGTCTACTTGATATTAAATAGTTACATTAAAAAAACAAAACAACAACAACAACATGCAAATAAAAATCAATCAGGCTTTTAATTTTTTTTTTCCATTGGATTTGGGACCCCTGGTGTTATCATGCCAGGTTAACATCCCAGCAATAGCGTTAGTTGCAGCAAATTGATTTTACAGCACAATGTTAAACTACGACACCTTTATGTCGCTCATTCAAAATAAAGGCCACGACTGAACATGGCGGATGATCTCCAAGTGGCGGTGCTCAAAATTATACCAAGAACAGTCTTGTGCTGTAAACATTGTTCCCACCATTCTCATTAAGTGAGGTTAATATTAAACTTAAATGAATAATGATTATAGAAAATGATATGGTTGTTAGACTGGTGGACTTTGTGTTGTCAATATGCTCATGTTTATATAGTTCCTATTGGTGTGTGTGCATCATTGTGCGCAATACTTGTATGTTTATAACCACTTCCAAGCATAGTGGGGGTAGTGAGTCACTGGAGTTGTTATTTAAGGGGTCGCGGGTTGAAAAGTTTGAAAACCCCTGCAGTAGCTCATTCATAGGCCTACGAATGTTAGTGGGGATAGATTATAAGATAATGCATATATTAAATTTCTCAGACACACAATGTCTTTTACACATTGGTCCTTTATATTTGAAGGATTTATATTGTAAATTAACACAGTTTACATTGTGCGCTTCTGAGCGTGTCTGAAAACATGACCATAACATAGATTCCCATTCTCTATAATGAGAGAATAACTGCTTTATTCTCCAATGTTATTTTTCGAAAAAGAAGCTGTGAAAGTGAATGGTGACTCAGGCCTTTGTCTTATTTGTATTATGTTAGTTAAGAAAATTTCATTAACTTCTTCTAGACATAAATATGCGTATAACTTTGGTTGCAATCAGCTTATTCTCAAGTGTTCATGGACCAGGTTTAACTGTTCCAATATTGAAGACAGGCAAGCCTGCAATCTTAAGCCAAAAATGCAGGTAAAATGAACAAGTTGGGCTGGTATGTAATGAATATTTGTTGTTTTTGCCCTTAAACATTACATTTAAATTGATCTATTTGACGTCGGGAAAATCACTGTTTTATTACTTATGTCTGAGATAATTTTGTGACGGTAAAATCCAGCATACGCCACTTCTCATTCATTTCAATGGTATCTGCTAACAGTGAATGACTGCTGCCCAACTCTGACAGAAAGTCAATGGACGTCAAGGATTAATGTGTGGTTGTGAAAGGCACTCACGATGTTGCCCATTATGCATTCTCCGTCACTGAATTATTATGGCCCAGTGTAACAGGATTTATGTACAGTCAAACCTTAAATTATTCACACACACCACATACAATTAGATTTTTTAGATAGTGGGTGCAGGACAGTGCAGGTGATTTATGTAAGTGAGTATAGCAAATAAAGTAAACAGTGACATATTAGACCCCCAAAATATTCATAAGGTTGAACTACAAACCAACAAAACGTGAAAAAGTTTCAGGTTTGATGAATATTGTGGACAGCAGAGACTACAGGCTGTCATTGAGGCTAAAGGTTGACAACAAAGTATTGCTAATTGGGTAAATATTATAGTAAATGCTGTCTGAATTATTGTTGGTTCATAGTAATTCATACTGTGCCTTTCTATCAAATGTATCTGACCTAGTTTATATAATATATTTGATCATTTTTATACATTATAGCAAACTGTAATAATGCGAGAAATGTTGAAGGTGTCGGAATAATGTTTGGTTTGACTGTACAAGTATCTATTGTATATGACAATAGTTAATGGAATTCAGTAGAGTGTACTGTTAACAAAATAAACTGTTGATTATTAAAATAAAGTGTAAGCCAGTGTAAAGAATAATCATGAAAATACAGCTACAAAAATAATTCAAAATATAAAAAAACACCACACCACAACCGTATCTGCAGCAGCTTAACCAAACTGGATGTCAACATTGTTGTTATAGCTGCACTGTAAAACCCAAAAAGTTAAGGTAACTCAAAACATTTGAGGAAACAGATTGCAACAAACCATTTAAGTTCAAAAACTAATCCTAATGAGTACTGTGAACTTAATCCATTTGAGTAAATGAAGCAATCTGAGTACAGTAAAACCCAACAAATTGGGTACTGTAAAACTCGATAAGTTAAAACAGTCCATTTGAGTTGAAAAAAACTAATCTATAGGAGTACTGTGAACTTGAGTAGAATTCAGTAAATTGAGTTAACTACACATTTCGTTTGATAAAGTTGATTGTTGGGGTTGTATAATAGTGTATAATTTTAAGCTGTGAAATGGCCTTAATTTATCGTCACTACATTTAACATCAGTGAAAATTAGTCTATGCCGTCTAACTGGAGTAAAGACTAACGATTTATTTATCATTTATTCTTAATTTACATATTTTTAGCTGCATTTACTAAAATATGGAATTTCTCTTTGATAATAATGGTAATTACTACACATGTTGCTGGTTAATGTCATTTATAAATCATTATATATATCTTATAAGTCACTGCATTCAGAAAGAGAATATAAAACAGCTAAATTTAGTTTTATGATATTCTAACAATGTAATTTCAAAAGACACAGGAGGTTTTTTTTTCAGATTATTGGGTTTCATGGTGTGGTCAGTGTCACCCTCTACTGGATACAGTGAGCTAGATATCTGAATAATGAAATCATTTAAAATAGACTAATTCATGCTGGATTTTATTATCTTTTTTTACACCCCATGTTCTCTTTCTGTATTAAAATAATTCATACAATAATAATAATAATAATAATAATAAAAAAAATCAATTCAAAAACATCAGCAAAGCAGTGTAAACTCTGACACCTGCAATATTTTAATGCTAGAATTCATCACCCTTTGTAATGCCAACTGTTCAAATGGGAATGTGACCAAAAATAACAATAAATTTAAATTCAGAAAATATTATGACATAGTAAGAATAGTAAATGCACATTTCATTAAATCATCTTAGCAAACATCATTATCCTTAAACCATGCTTTCAGTGGATATAAATGGACTTAAGTCTTCCCATGAGTGGCTGTAACTGTCAAAACAGCATTATAAAAGTTAATGTCAATAAGTTTAGAATCCTTCAGCACCAGTGTTACCAGTGAAATGAGCTTATTGTAGAGCAAGCCATCTGAAAATAACCAATTCAACCGTTTGGCTCTTGTTATAGGCATTTGAGGCAGAGCACTGGGGTCCCGAGCCTTCTGAATGCTTTTGGTCAGCCGGATCCTTTAGATCCCACCAATCAAAGCTTCTCACTGGAGTGGAAATGAAGAAAACCAGATAATAAGCTAACAGGGTCAGAAATAATCAACTAGCATGATATGTCTGATATCAAGCAGTCATGGACAGAAAAAAAAAGTCTATTAGATACAAATGCTTGAAACGTACTTAATGAATTTATTTTTCTTGCAGAATATATATATATATATATATATCATATATATAGCAATGCTGAAGTTAAAGTTGCACACAGAGTCTGATTTTTTTTGACCGAATTAATATGTGTGTGTGTGTGTGCGCGTGTGTGTGTGTGTGTAATATATTATTACACAATGCCTCAGAAACTTTTATTTATCATGAAAAAATGTGGACTGGGTATCATTTTTTCAGTTCTTTGCTTCCATAGAAAGCAGTGTTTTGACAATTGAGAGCCATGATACAAGCAAAAACCAAAACTATGCCACTGTTTATGAAAAAAATTTCAGACTTCAGTGTGCAGACTTAACTGGTAAGTCAGAGAAAAGATGCATTTTATTAACCATTTTATTAACGGATTTGATATTTGTGTTTTATGGCACATAGTACCACATTATCTACCTGTCCAGGTGAGCTAAGAGCTCTTGTAGCTTAAGGACTAAGGCACGATGCTCATGAGGCCTGCTCTCTAAAGCACTGCTCAGGCGACTCAGGTATGAGTCCAGCGTTCCAATTGACGGTGTTTCACCAGTGCCTAAACAAAACACAAAGTAAATTATGTTATAATATGTTCACTTTATTATCACAGGACAGTGTGTGTGTATACCTGACAAAAGTCTTGTCGCCTATCAAAGTTTTACAAACAACAAATAATAACTTGACTTCTAGTTGATCATTTGGTATCAGAGGTGGCTTATATGAAAGGCAAAGACCTCTAGATTACACTCATTTTACCAAAATAAAATATGATCATGCCTTGATTTTTAATTATTTAATTAGGACAGTAAGGTCTGACTTAAGACAAAAGTCTTCTCAGTTAACAGAAATAATGTACAGTATAGAATTTAAATTAATGGTGTAGTGGAAAAAGAATTAATATTGTGTATGACTCCCATGAACTTGGAAGACTGCATCCATACAACTCTACAATGACTCAAATAACTTATTCATAAAGTCATCTGGAATGGCAAAGAAAGCGTTCTTGCAAGACTCCAGGAGTTCATCAAGATTCTTTGGATTCATCTTCAATGCCTCCTCCATAATGCTCAATAATGTTCATGTCTGGTGACTGGGCAGGCCAATCCTGGAGCACCTTGACCTTCTTTGCTTTCAGGAACTTTGATGTGGAGGCTAAAGTATGAGGAGGAGCACTATCTGCTGACGAATTTGCCCTCTCCTGTGGTTTGTAATGTAATGGGCAGCACAAATGTCTTGATACTGGAATCTCTCCCACTCCCCCATACTGAATGTAACCCCAAACCATGATTCTCCTTCATCAAACTTGACTGATTTCTATGAGAATCTTGGGTCCATGCGGGTTCCAATAGGTCTTTTGGAATATTTGTGATTATTGGGATGCAGTTCAACAGATGATTCATTGGAAAAAATCTACCTTCTGCCACTTTTCCAAATGATCAACAAGAAGTTATTATTTGTTGCTCTTACAACTGGGATGAACAACATGACTTTTTCCAGCTAGTGTGTGTGTGTGTGTGTGTATATGTGTATATGTGTATATGTATGTATGTATGTATGTATGTATGTATGTATGTATGTATGTATGTATGTATGTATGTATGTATGTATGTATGTATGTATGTATGTATGTATGTATGTATGTATGTATGTATGTATGTATGTATGTATATATATATATATATATATATATATATATATATATATATATATATATATATATATATATATATATATATATATATATATATATATATATATATATATATATATATATCTGGAAAGTTCTGTGAGTCAGGAATTCAAAGCAAGGACGCTAGGGGGTGGGAATCACAGGTTAACTAACGATACGATATTATCACAATAATTTTGCCTTCAATATTGATATATTGTGATATCGGTATACCACATTCAATATATCACATCCATGATATGCCACAATTTTTGTAAATAACCTTTTTTTTTTTTTTTTTTTTCGTAACTCAAAATTTATAAGATGCATTTATTTTATTACCAGGACATGTTTTAAAGAATTGCAACAATTTAAAACAAGCGCACAGCTGTCAAACAAGCTAAAAATGCTGATGTGCAGAGAGCAGTTTGTGACTGAAAATGCCACATCTCTAAATTAATCATAGCAGCTAAATTAATCATATACACATTTAAGAAAAATCTGTCAATTTTGCAATTTATTGCTTTCTAGTTTTCTGTAAACGTAAGACACTTATTACAACTTGGCCAATGATCCCTAAGCTATCGGTACTGACACACAACATAAAACACAAAGTAGTTAAATGATCACTTTTGGTATTTTTATTATAGGCACTGTATTGTACTGACCTGGTAAAGGCACAGTAGCCAAGCTGCTGACTAGCGTCTGTTTGATTGCCTGTAGGTGACGCTGTAGGGCCTGTGTACGAAGCTCATCTTGGCCTAGCTCAGCTTCCAGTCGCTCTTTAGCACTGAACATGTCGGCAATGTGCTTCTGGAGAACCGCATTCTGCTCTTCGAACTCCACATTAGCCTTGCGCAAACGCCGCAGCTCTGCTTCTCTCGCTGGAAAATGGGCAATTTTAAGAAAAATAGCTTTTCTGTTGATATTTATGTTTTATTAAGCACAAAAAAAAATTCAGCTAATTTACCTTTGTTTTGGTCCAAAAATTCTTCTGTGAAAATAGGGACATCAAATCTGGCGGTAAAGTCTGAGTTCTGAAGGAAATCCATCACATGCGTCAAGATACAGAAAGTCTTTTATATATCAACTGGGTAGTACACCCCCAAAAAATAAAAACTTAGCCTCCACTTGTTCTAAACCAGTTTTAGTTTCTTTCTTCTGTTGAACACAAAATAAGATATTTTAAAGAACGGTGGAAAATTTCGTAGTATTTTTTTCTTACTATGGATGTACTGATTCCAAGATTCTTCAAAACATCTCCTCTTGTGTTCAACATAAAAACTATATACAACATATAAACTCAAAGGTTTGCAACCACTTGAAGATGACTCAGTTTTCATTTTGGGTGAACTATAGGCAGGGATAATATAGGACTTCTGCCTTTGTATGCTTACCTTAAAACCTGTAGATCCTGAACTGTTGGCGTTAATAATGACAGAAGTCAACTCCTCTGTAAAATAAAAAGATAAATGAATCTTTGCTCTAAAAATTAACACTTGCATCATTGCAAATTGTAGCATACCAGTGATGGGTGCTTTCAAAACACCGATGCTTCAAAACTTTCATGAATCAAATCACTGGTTCGAAACAAATCGAGTAGAAATGGGAGATTAGGGCGATAGTCATGCACATTTTGTCAGTAAAGCCTGTTCTTGTAAATCTTCAGGATGTGCTTTCAGATAGAGCAGTGTTTAATACACAAAGTCATAATTCACAGAGAAAAATCTATTGAAATAAATCGGGAAAATCATTCTAGATAATGACAGCTGTTTGTGTAGCTCGTCAACAAACTATGGCTATGTGTAGAAAAGGCTCTGTGAAAATATCCCATATAATAACATGTATTTACTCCACACTCACTTCATAACTTCAGTCGAGTGTTTGAAATAAATTCTGTGAGCTGATTCCACAGGGAAATCAATGAAAGCAATTAAATCTTCTGTTTATTCAGCAAGACTAAAGGAATCTTTTGGGTTTGTTTGGGGTGTATTTGAAGTTTCTGCGCTGCTAACAATTTTTTTTTACTTCGTTTGCCACTAGGGGTGATTAAAATGTTCATTATTTGTACAAGCGATAATCAGCTGACTGCAGTACACTTATCAGCCACCAGTGTTACTATTTACAGTTTTCTGAGTTTTATACCACATTAAGGCGCTGATCACACCGAACACACTTTTCAGTTCTAAAAACGCGAGGCGTTTGTTGACAAGAAAACAAAGCGCGGTGCGCTTTTTATGTCACTAGGCAATGACTGAATCAGCTTGGTATGATGCGAGAGTGTTGCTGTTGATATTAATAGAATTTTAAAATGTAACAATATTGTGATATTCAAGATTTAACTCAAAACAACAACCACAAATCTCTCCTTCATCTATAAAAGTCTTCGTAGTTGTCTTGACAACACAAACACTGCAGTCATCCCAACGGAAACCCTGCCTCTGCTTTCAATTATTTAAAAAAATGAAAAAGACGCGACCTGACATAACGTGCTTTTTCCGTTTACTTTTTTCAACTGTGAGAAACACGAGGTGCAGCAGGTGGTTAAAACGCGAGGTGTGCAGGGCGCATAAGCAGCGTGCAAAACACTCGGGCCATTAGTACATCATTCAAAAAAGGCAGCCCTCAATGCAAAAAGCACGTTTGGTGTGATCAGCCCCTAATAAAATAATTATGTTTTTCTGCATTATACGAGTAAGTGATGGCTGCTTTAGAATTACTGCTTTATGAAGCTTCTAAAATGTTAAGAATCTTTTCGAATCAGTAGTTCGGAGTGTGTATTGAATTTCCAAAGCCACAAGATTTCAGCAAATGGGGCTTTATTACTGTTTTGAAACACTTCAAAATTTGAATGCATCTCTGCTTGGGCCGATCTATGTAAAACCATAAAATCCACATTAATCATGAGGCTCCATTCAGATCGCTCCCCCAGTGGTGAATTACTAAACACGTTTCCTTGAGTTATTTGATCTCTAATCAGTTTTACAAGTTTGCACATCTTTTAATGAAACATTTGTAAAACGAAAAGGAATAATAGTTAATAATAATAATAATAATAACAACAACAATTGGGTTTCCTCCGGGTGCTCCGGTTTCCCCCACAGTCCAAAGATTTATTTATTTATTACATATTTATGGCCACATCATCAACTTATGGCTATTTCGTGGCCAAATGGATATACATTAAAATATTACATGATAAAAACAAATTCGTATTATATATTAAAAAAATTACTTAGACAAATATATAAAATATAAATAGATAAAATTTACAAAATAATTTATTCAAAGTTAAATATGGTTTTTCTGTTCTATTTTTGATAAAAAAATGTAAAACTCTTCCTGGTGGTACCTTTTTAAAAAGTCCATCAAAGTACTCTCCTTATAAAAATTTTGTCTAATAGAATTTAAACTTCTACATTCCAACAAAATATGTTTGATGGTAAGAGCAGTCTGGCAGTTATTACGTTTAGGTGATTCTTCGTTATTTAATAAATATGAATGTGTCAACCTAGAATGTCCAATTCGACATCTGGTATAGAGCGTCTGATCATGCCTGGTCTCAAAATTATAATTTGCTAAATGTCTTTCATTTATTTTCGGGTTAATTTCATATAATTTGTTGTTGATGCAGTTGTCCCATTCTCTTTGCCATGTTTCGTTTATGTACAAATTTATGGTGGGTTTCAAGTCATCAGGAGGAATTAAACATTCGGTCACATTCAAGGAGATAGCCTTTTTTGCAGATTCATCTGCCAGTTCATTTCCACGTAGTCCCATATGACACAGTCCAAAGATATGCAGTACAGGTGAATTGGGCAAGCAAAATTTTCCATAGTGTATGAGTGTATGTGTGAATGAGTGTGTGTGGATGTTTCCCAGAGATGGGTTGCGGCTGGAAGGGCATCCGCTGCGTAAAAACGTGCTGGATAAATTGGCGGTTCATTCTTCACCCCGGATTGATAAAGGGATTAAGCCGAAAATGAATGAATGGTTCAGTTGTTTCGAAGCTTTGTTTCTTCCATTACTAATATGAGTTAAGGTAAATGAGATCTATAAATTATGTAATAAATGAAAAAAAATATCCCAACACTATTGAATACTGGACAAAAAGACAAATACAGATAGCATAAAAAATTATACCAAAAAAAACTGTCAAAGAAAACAAATCTTCACCTCTCTTAATTCTCTTGTCTTGAACTTTTGCACACGTGATTTGATAAGCTTCACTTTTCTGATACTCCCTGAGCTCTCGTGCATACTGCATTTTGTCCCTTTCGGCTTCATCAAGGTAACGCTGTTAAAAAAAAAAAAAGCGGTTGCATTTAAACAGAATGAGGTTTTTCCATATTAAAAAGAAACAATTGGCCAGTCGTTCCTTAATAACCATAATAATACCTGTTTATCATGAGGTGCCAGGCGGCTCCATTCTGCCCCGAGTCTCTTGGTGATTTCTGGAAAGGGAAGATCTGGATGAAGGGCCCGGATGTGCTCCCGTCTCTCATTCAAGAAACGGACATAACCGGTAACCGGAGCCTTGGGGCCGTTTGGCAATACCTTCTTTCTCTTCTTTCCTTTTGGCCAACCTCGCTTCTTTACCGGCTGTGAAGTCGATTGGTTCTGTAACAAATCAATTCAAATTGACATGAATTCAATTTAGGAGTGTATGGGGAAAATATGAGTGCACCCGTCCACAAAACCTTTTATGATGATTCAGTTATGCATGATATGCGATAGACAGTGTTATTGATGATGTCAAAGGAGTCGGTCTCTAACCTCTTCCTGCGGCGAATCAGTCAGTTGAGTGTCTTTAGATGCAGGAGCATCAGTCTGCTCTTGCTTTACACCACCCATAACATGGATTCAGGGAATTCTGGGAAGACAAAAAAAGGAGAATTTATTTAGAGGAAATATGAAGGACCAACAACTAGTCGATTTCTATGTAGAAGTACATACTAAAATACAAATTATGACAGCACAGTTATTATCATAGTTAACTAACGGTATGTTTTCATAATGCCATTTTCGACAACAGCATTTCTGGGACCTAGGGCTGCAACTAACGATTATTTTAAACATCGATTAATCAAACAATAATTGACAGATTAATCGACTAATCTGATCAAAATAAAAAAGCGTCATTTCCAACCCTTTATTCAAATACAGAACTAACATCTTTAGAAAGTGCACAAACATGTTGTCCTTGAACATCCCTGAGCTGTTATAATAATAATAATAAAATAAAAAATAAAAACTCTGTAGTTTTGTCCTGTTTTCAATCCAGATATCTAAAGAAATATTAAATCAAGATACATACTAGACACATAAAATAGCATAAGAAATAATGTCTTGTTTCCTAAAAAAACACCTAAAAATTAAGTGATTGTTTGCTTAAAACAGGCAAACTTATTTGCCAATTGGGTAAGAAAAAGAATCTTAATGAGATACATTCTCAAACTGAAGATTCAGGCATCCCAATGTTTACATACATACAATATATATTTAATTTATAAAAGCAGAACATGCAGGAATCAGCATGTAAATTCATCAGTTACTCCCAAAATGCATGCAGCAGGTGGCTGGCCAGCTGGGAGAAGTATAGACTGAACTTTATTGTTACTTTCACTACGTGTATCTGATATGAATAATACACATCATCTGCAAATTATATTTGAATGGATTGTTAGACTTCTATACTTTCTTGTGCGTTTTACAAACTCTAAATGTATTGTTTTAGTAGTGCTTGTGTGTTTTTACATGTCTAAAACATAAAATAAGCATTGGGTGGTTTAAAACACTGCATAATTGTGATAATATGACACGTCTTTCTCTGGCTCAGCACCAGCCAACACGCCAAAGCTCAGATTGAATGTTTTATGTTATGCTTGTCAAGCTGGATAGCGAGTAATCACCAGGATCAGGGACATTACGTTCCTCACTTTAAAACGGTACAAAAGCAGGATTCTCTAGTGATTTACCCTGCTGTTGCTCCCTTCCTCCTCATCCGACTCCAACATGTTTGCGTTTCAGGTGCTGGGTCATTGCCGTGGTGCTCCCGTCATCACTTTTGCATATTTGGCCGTTAACACACTTTTTTGATTATTTAGTGTGAAATGCTGCCACATCTTGTATGACTAGGGTCGCACATGCCTTCGCCATGTATCTTTCCTCTAACGTTACCTCCGCTCGTTTTTTGCTCCGTCCTTTCTATGAGGCGCTGCTGGTATCAGTGCGCAAGAGAGGCAGAGTGCGTTCACTCCGGTCTGAACTCAACTAAATTTTTTTTATAATTAAACATCTCCGCGCCGCGCGACACAAAAATCGATTATGATATTCGTTGCCAACGATTTTAGTAATCGATTTTAATCTATTCATTGTTGCAGCCCGACTGGTACCTTAAAAAGCAAAAAAATAAAAAATAGGGTTTTAAAGCTAAGATATGTGATGGGTGTTGTATGATATAACGATACTAAAAAAGTACCGCGATACCCTGGCTTTCAAAACGATACAATTCCGCATTTTTACAGTACCTGTACTTTTGAGTGACAGTTGTAGCTGCAAGTACTCGTCAATAGGGGGCAGTGTGGGGGCAATTTCTTTTCCATATTAACTTTTTAGATTTTGTATTAAAAATGGCTTTTTTTCACCCCTATATTACTATATAAATATGAAATTATATATGAATATGACAGGATCACGGTGTTATGTACAGCGAGGACCAACATCTCCAGGTTCTTTGAGAACCAGATCAAAAAAAGGTGTGCACTTTTGTCTATAGTTTTTTTTTGTTTTGTTTTTAAAGCTGCAACTATTTTATGTTAAAACAGCTTGGCTGGATTACTGACAAAATTAGTTTTTATTTCTATATTTGTTTTACTTTTTAAAAATGGTTCTACTCTGTTTCAGCTGACAGTAAACACTGAGTGTTTATTAATAAATAATATTTTAAAAGAAAATAAAATGATGGCATATATCGATTTAGTATCGGTATCATGATATTTAATTTAGGTATCATATCGATGTCAAAGTTTTGGTATTGTGCAACACTATATGTGATATTAAGAAAAACAGTAAAATCATGAATTACACATGGTTTTCATTTATTTTTGCTTATTATGTGAGCAGAGAATGCTGTCATTTGATTGCAAAATGTGTTTTGCAGGTAAAAAATGTGACCTAAAACTATAAATAAATGTAGTACCTAATGAAACATAAACCTTATAAATTACCAAAAAATTATGTCAGCTCAAATTAAATAATATTAAAAATCTTATTTCAGCAAGTAGCCCATGCAACATTTCTCTTCTTTTGGTTTGACCTTTACTTAAATAACTAAAACGGACATTTAAAGATAATTTGTTTAATAAATAAAGTTAACTTATACTAAAATTATCACAGTAAATCACAACAATTTTGCCTAGAAATTAAAAAAAATCTAAAAACAAATATTATTTAGAAGAAATATAAAGTATCTCAATTACACTAAAACAATAATGTTGGCTGTAACGTTACAGCTGCAAAACGCTGTCTAGATATGAAAACACGGACAATAAATAAACCCACCGTTTATTATATGGGTTGTCTTCATAAAAGATGTAGTAAATTACAAATTTGCAAACAAGCATGCACGGAGCTTTTAGAGCATAAATGTTTATAAAGAGTACCCTGCATAGCCCGGTTATTATGAATGTTAGCTAAAGTAGCATAGTTGGCTAACTAGCCTCAGTTGAACCTCAGAATACTTACATTTATCGCGTCTTCATTTCGACAGTTTATTGACATAAATTTGTGTAAATCTATTGACATTTATATACAGCTCGTGCGTTTCATACTCAACAAAATGTACACTTACCTGTATTTGTGCCTGTTTTCTTAACTCAAAGGCTAGCTTGCGGACAAACGTTGGTTTGATTGACAGATCCTTGGTGGGTTTGATTGGCTTGTGGGCTTGGAAGGCGGGGCGAATTGCAACTGGCTTCATCTGCGTTGCGCATGACTGGAAAGGGGTTGTAACCACTCGTTGTTACTAAATGTAAGAGTTGTAACTAAATGTAAGAGTTTTCTGAGGATTTTGTTTATTTTTGTTGCAGACTATAGGATTATTTACAATTGGTATGCAATTATGCAGTAAACATATATAAATACTATGAATCAGTAGCTATATTAAAGTCTTTCAAGCACAATTTGTTTTCCCATCAAATTAATTTTAACCATATTAAAGTTAAATACATGATATTCGGTAATTTACACCGTTTTCATGATGGCACTTTTAATGTAGAAATCATTTTATGTGGAACATTTACATTTTTACCAAAATACCAACTGCTGTAATGCAAATAAACGTAAGTGTGATGTTTCCAGTGTGTGATTTATTTCTGTTGTAAAACGACAAACTATAAAATCTGCTTAACTTCGTAGTAACGTTTTAGTATAAAGAACGCATAATGCGATAAAAAATGGAAAATGAAACAACAGAAGGTGTGAAAAATATATTATTGTATAGACATAAAAGGAAATTATAAAATTCTAAACAAAAATCTAAATGAAAACAAGCCTCACTTTGGATTCTTGAAAATACATCTGTATTTTTACCCATTTCACTGTAAGTGTTTTAAAGTTTAACATTTCCAGTTATTTCATTTATTTGTCAAATTTTTGCTTCAAGTTAAACTTTTTAAGTTAAACTTAAATTTCTGAGGATTTTATGTTTATTTTTGTTGCAGACTATAGGATTATTTACAATTGGTCAGCAATTTGCAGTAAACGTGAATACTATGAATCAGTAGCTATATTAAAGTCTTTCCAACACAATTTATGTTGTCCCATCAAAGTTATATTAACCATATAAAAGTATAAATACATGATATTCGGTAATTTACAGCATTGTCATAATGGCACTTTTAATGTAGAAATCATTTGGTACATTTACATTTTTCTTCCAAGATACAAATTCCTGTAATGTAAATGAATGTTAGTGTGTTCTGTTTCCAGTATGATCCATTTCTGTTGTGAAACTACATACAATCTGCTTAACATCGTAGTAAAATTATAGTAAACAAAACACTTAATGTGATAGAAAATGAAACAACAGTGGGTGCGAAAAATATGATTGTATAGAGACATAAAAGGAAATTATAAAATTGTATTAAAAATCACAAGCATCGATCTGATGCTTGAAAATACATCTGTATTTTACCCATGATATTGTAAGTGTATTAAAGTCTAACATTTCCAGTTACTTTATGTATTTTTCCAAATTTCCCCTCAAGTTGTAAGTATAAACCTCATACAATACTATCTGTTAAAAATATTTAAATGTAAAAGTTTTATTAAATGATTTGAATCAAAAACCTGTAATTCTTACGAGCAACTTCTGATATGATCTACTTTAATAGGGGGAAAACTTGCTTTCTCGTTTCTACATTCTCACTTTCTAGAATATATACTAAATAAAATCCCCGACCACCTGCCTCCTCTGCAAATAAAAGCATAAACTAGAGAATAAAAATCATCTTCTGAACATGAAACGAAAATTAATCGTTGGCACGAAGGCCCCGTTAATTAAAAGCGACTCGATGATGTTGAGGTCTCTCGTGGGAAGGCAGTCATTTGGCCAGTATTTCTGGTTATGCGCTGTTGTGTATGTTTATTCCAGCAAAGCCTGCAGTGTTCACCATCCAAGATGGCTGCGGGTGAAAGCAATAGCCGATCCTCGTGTCTAAACTTGTCGAATTCGGGGCCGCTCGGCAATGCACCGCCGAGCAACAGTGCCCATTCCTCGCCCGCGAGCAACAGGGGAGCCGGGGGTGCAGCCGGGGGGATCAACCGGAGCGCGGGGAATTCGAACCCTCAGTCGGGCCCGGAGAACGGCGGAGGCACCGAGTCTGCGGTGAGAAGCACGCCGAGCGCGCACAACCCTCCCCGGCAGACGGTCGGCCAGAGCGGAGCCTCTTCAGGCGCTGCGTCAAACATGACGGCGACATCTTCATCATCATCATCATCCTCCTCATCCTCATCCGCGTCTACCGCATCTTCCTCCGCCGATGCGTCCGCCGCCGCCGCCGTCTCCTCGCTTCCCAGCAGCCCGGCTTCGGTTTTGGTTTATCGAGAGCCGGTCTACAACTGGCAAGCGACAAAAAGTACAGTGAAAGAAAGGTTTGCATTTTTGTTTAACAACGAAGTGCTAAGTGACGTCCATTTTTTGGTTGGGAAGGGAATGGGAGTGCAGCGCATTCCAGCGCACAGGTAGGGATGAATAGCGGTATGTTTATATGTTTTACTGGAGTCTTTTTGAATTAATGCTGTATTTCAAAGCTTATGCCAAACTCTCTCCCGCTCGATTGATTTATAAAAGTAAAGCATTTTTTGTCTCGGCGAGGATAAATCCATATTTCCTCCTCAAATGGCCGTGTTTACAGTCCGCTCCCGTTGCTCTCCGCAGATTTGCTCTCGCTGTGGGAAGTGCCGTGTTTGATGCCATGTTCAACGGTGGCATGGCAACAACGTCGACCGAAATTGAACTGCCAGATGTGGAACCGGCTGCATTTCTAGCCCTTCTCAAGTAAGAATGGGCCGCGTAAAGCTTCGCTGCACGCTTTATGCTCTGTGCTGCTCTTCTGTCTGTTGACCCCTGTTGTCATAACGTCCTTCAGGTGCCCTCTGCCATTTTTAATCCATATGGCAGACCCTTGCAAACCGTTATCGCGGTATATATTCGTGCTTTCCGCCAACATAGCATACACTTTCTGTTTCTGCTTGTCATCAACAATAGTACCAGACAGTGTTTGTTGCGGCTGTTAACTATGATATTTTGGCGGGAACACTGACCGTGGTAAATGTTTGTCAGTGGAAAACAAACAACTTCTAGACATTGTTGGCAGAAGTAAAAATTTTTCTAATAAATAAAGGGATTCTATCTATCTATCTATCTATCTATCTATCTATCTATCTATCTATCTATCTATCTATCTATCTATCTATCTTACTTAGAGTCAGGCTATATTTTATCTGGCAGACTGTCTGTCTGACAAATTGTCTCATGGCCTGTCTGTTTGTCTAGTTGACAACTTATTTATCTGTCTTCTATGAATCAGTCTAAAATAGTTTCCCCCTCTTTGCCAACAGATTTTTATACTCAGATGAAGTGCAAATTGGACCAGAGACCGTTATGACCACATTATACACAGCCAAAAAGTATGCAGTACCTGCGCTTGAGGCCCACTGCGTTGAATTCTTGAAGAAAAACCTACGTGCTGACAACGCATTTATGTTGCTTACCCAGGTAATCACAGGGGGTTGGGTCAGATTTGATGTTGGCACGGGGAACTGA
The DNA here is from genome assembly GCF_903798145.1 of Danio aesculapii. Lineage (NCBI taxonomy): Eukaryota > Metazoa > Chordata > Actinopteri > Cypriniformes > Danionidae > Danio > Danio aesculapii. The sequence continues at coordinate 20,644,063 of NC_079456.1, read as the reverse complement.
CATATTGAACACAGAACAACACCTTTGTTTCAAGTTCGTTCCCCAGCCATCTTGAGTTTTCTGTGTTTGACAGCTCTCTTTCAAATCCTAGCAAACAGAGCCTCAAGCTTATCGAGTGTGTTTGTTGCTTGCTTTTGTGGACAGTCTATTATAGATTATATTTAGAAGAAAGAAAAAAAATGAAAACGGTTCTTTTGCTTTCAGGCACGGCTTTTTGATGAGCCCCAGCTGGCAAGTCTCTGCTTAGAAAATATCGACAAGAACACAGCTGATGCACTCGCTGCTGAGGGCTTCACGGATGTTGACCTTGGTATTGCTCCTGAGTATCAACTGATCCAATATCACAACAAAATACATTAAAAAATGAGACTGAAATAGACAGTTTTATGTTCTGTCCTGTGCAGATACCCTCGCGGCAGTCCTGGAGAGAGACACGCTGGGTGTACGGGAAGTCCGTCTCTTCGGAGCTGCTGTTCGTTGGGCAGAAGCTGAGGCCCAAAGGCAACAATTACAGCCTACGCCGGAGAACAAGCGAAGAGTGTTGGGGAAAGCACTTGCCCTTATTCGCTTTCCACTCATGACAATTGAAGAGTTTGCAGCAGGTGATTTCCTTCATATTATTGATGTTGATTTGCTTTGACATCCTAAGAAGTTACTGTGGGTCTGTTTGTATTTAGATACATTTTTTATATAATTTTTTTATTTTGACCTTAAAGCAACACAAAAAGCAACAACTTTTATAAAGACAGAAAAGAAATGCAAACAAAAAAAAGGACAAAAGACTTTTTAAAACCATTATTGCATCAGTTCCTCCATCATTATACATCAACAATGTTACACGTATATATCTTGGCCAGTGGGCACAGGCAATATGGTGATCTTGCAGACGATAACAGGGTTATACCTTTAAACTGTTATCCTTGGCATTTGACAGATAATTAAAAAAAGGTTTCCAGGTGGCTTTGAAGCCAGCAATGTTATCAAATAGATTGTGTCCAAGTCTCTCTAAATGTAAAGGGCTAGAAAATTTTGAAAGCCAGGATTTAAAAAGTGGTTTTGATGCCTTTTTCCATAGAAAAAGAATAATTTCTTTTTAGCTTTCACCTTTCCGTACTGGACAGCGTTTTTAATTTGATGACTGAACCCACGAAGTAAGCCAGACCAACTAAAAACAGCAATTGCTGCATCAGGGGGCGAGGTCACAAGAATGAGCCTTATGCCCGATTTACATAGGGCTTCAGCGTCAACGCTTGACAGAGGTCATGTCTGAAGTTGGGACTGACGTGATCGTCATAGCAGCGTCAGCCAATGAAATTAGTCAGCAATCGGTAGACCCTCACGGAATCTGCACATGCAGATTTCTGCAGATTTTTAGCCCATCATTAATTCTGTTTATTTACTTGAGTAAATGTGTGTAAATCTGTATTTATTCAGTTTTTTAAATTAATTATAGTAATATTATTGACTATTATGAAATTGTTTATCTCATTTATGTACAATGCAGTTTGTACAGTAATATTTTCTGTCTTTTAGTAGATATATTATATAAGAGATTGGATAATTGGATTTGCATTTTAAACATTAAATAAAAGTTAAAATGATATTATTTATTTCATATATTAAGGTTTTAGTTATGATGCCCCCAAAATAATTCAGCAGAAATCCGCAGATTTTTACCGAAATTCTCTGCGGAAATCGTAAAATACATCTGCAGATTCCGTCTGGCAATCGGCTACTGTTTGAGCTGGGGTATTTGCATACAGCGATCTGATTGGCTGACGCTTCCGTTGGTGCCTGAAAAGTTGAGAAAGTCCCAACTTGTGCAGCGAGCAACACCACTGAAGCGACGCAGACGGATCCACAATGCAGTTCAGCAATGCTTGATATCACTCATTAAAAGTGAATGGGAAGCTGACGCCCGTGTGAATGGGGCGTTAAAGTAAAAAAATTCATTCCAAACTCAAAGTTTTGGGCATGACCAAAAAAAGATGTCCTAGAAAGCCTTCCGCAGTTTCACATTTGTTACATTTAGAGGAGATGGAGGGGCAGAATTTATTAAGCTTAACCCAACAATAATGAAGCCGATGTACTACTTTATATTGGATTAGTTGGTGTCTTGAGTTAATAGATAATGTATTTATGACTTTGATAGACTTTTTCCAGTCCTCATTGGTAATTTGAATGCCTAAATCTTTCTCCCAGGAATCTTGCCAACACCGGTAGATATGTCAAACTGATCATTAAAAACTATAAAATGGGAAATTTAATTAGAGGCATCAGGAGAGGCAGAAAGTAATTTAAAAACATCATGTTAATCGATGCAGTTTTGTTGATCTAATTAATAATAAGTGTTCAACATTAAATTAGGTCTATAATGTTTTTAGCTTGTCCCCTTTTGATCAATGTCAGAGGTGGTCAAAAATGTATTTAATTGAAATGGTTTTGTAGTGTCAACCCTCATGGGGTCAAAAGCATTCAGATTCAGTCACAAAAGACCACATAATGACCTAAAATGTAATCATTATGGGATGCATTATCAGATAAAAGAAACTATATGTAAGAGTGTGGTGAATTAAGAAGGAAGAGACAAAAAAATCTAAACACAAAGATCACAAGACATTCATTTGAGGATTTGTTAAGGATAGTTCACCCCAAAATGAAAGTTTTCCCACTATTTACTGAATAAATGAGGATAGAATTCAAATTTTTGCGTGAACCATCCCTTTAATAATAAGAAATGGTATACCATCTGGGCTGACCACTAAAGTGGATGTTTATTATGAAGTGGAAACATAGTCTAAGTGCCGCTAGCCATTAAGCTAAATCTTATGTATGTCTACGATAGATCCGGCTCAATCTGATATATTCACAGACCGTGAGGAGGTCAGTTTATTCCTGCATTTTATCGTCAAACCATCTCTTTAATAATAAGAGATGGTATAGCGTCTGGGCTGACCACTAACAATGGATGTTTGTTATGAGATGGAAACGCAGTCTGAGTGCCACTACCAATAAATATAAACCTTATTTATGTGTACGATAGGTCCAGCTCAATCTGGTATACTCACAGACCGGGAGGTGGTCAGTCTGTTCCTGCATTTTACCGTCAATCCGAAACCACATGTGGAGTTTATTGACCGGCCCCGCTGTTGCCTCCGGGGGAAAGAGTGCAGCATCACGCGTTTCAGTCAGGTGGAGAGCCGCTGGGGCTACAGTGGAACCAGTGACCGTATCCGGTAAGTGTGCATTTTTTAAAGACATAGATTGAGGAAGTGCTGAGAGTAGAAGATAGTGGAGTTGTGGAGTTTATTCTAGCCATTTTATTCTCCAAATTTATTTGAAATACTAACTGCTTGAATTCCTGACAGGTTTTCTGTGAACCGCAGAATATTTGTAGTGGGATTTGGACTTTATGGCTCTATACATGGTCCAACTGACTATCAGGTCAACATCCAGGTGACAAGCAACTCCTTTCAATAGTTGTCATAGAACATTTGTTCTTGAACAGGATAGGCTGCAAAAACCCAACCTTTTGTAGCGGTTTGAAAATGTACACTAGTATTAATAGCGCATGTTTTCTTCTAATGTAGATCATACACACAGACAGTAACACAGTTCTTGGACAAAACGATACAGGCTTCAGTTGTGATGGAACAGCCAGCACATTCAGAGTGATGTTCAAGGAGCCAGTGGAAATTCTTCCAAGTGTCAATTACATTGCCTGCGCCACCCTGAAGGTAAACAATATATCTCAAAATTGGACTTTCAGACTTCCCATTATAAATGTCATCTGGCACCGACAAGCAATGGCAAATAGCAAATCATGGTCCATTGCATCTTGAATTGTGCTAATAGAGTATTTCGCCATCAGTCAAGGATGACACATGGTTGAGTGTTTAGCATGGTTGCTTCACAGCAAAAAGCTCGCTGGTTTGAGTCCCAGCTGAACCAGGAGGCTTTTCTGTGTGGAGTGTTCGCATGGGTTTCCTCCGGGTGCTCCGGTTTCCCTCACAGTTCAAAGACATTCAGTATAGGGGAATTGGTTAAACTTTTCCCAGCAAAGAGGGTTGTACTCTCAGTGCTGGGTGTGGCCTTGGTCATTAATAAAAGATAGTTCTCTGATTCATTTAGCAATCAATCGTAAAGACTGTAAAAACAAAAACTGAAGTGAACCAAGCAAATGAGTCAAGTCAAAAGGAAACACAAAGAAGCTGGCTGTTATTTCTTTGCATTTCTCAAATATATGCAAATGAATTAAATTATTAGATTATCAGACATATTTGCATAAGCAAATCTCTATGTGGTGAGTGACAAATACTTTGTGTATGGTACTACTGCCACTTGCGGTTGCAGAAAGACATCTTTTCATGTAGGAGCAGAACACACTGTCATTTCAGTCTGCTGCCATCAGGTGTGTTCTTGTGCAGCTTTTTGGCGGTCGACACAATCTTGATTAGCTTTCCTTAAGCCTCACTCACTTAGGGCGTACTCTCACGAGGCACAGTAGACTCGAACCGTACCGAAGAACGGTTGTCCCCCCCCTCACCTCTCCCCTGACGGTCTGCACTCACACTGCATCTTTACCTATCGAACCAGAGCAGGCTTGCGTCATCGATAATGCGACTGTTCAGTTTAATAGAAAGAGAAGTGTTCTCGCTCAGTACAGTGGAGATTTCTTTAGTTCTATCGTTTTAGTCAGTTGGGATGCAGTGACACGCAGTCAAATATTTTGCAGAACAGATCCACAACTTTTGATGCTCATAAATTATCATAAAAGTCATCATGCTGCAAGTATTAGGAGGTTTGCTGAAGGTGCAGCTGACGTGCAGCGCGGGGTTTGCGTCTTTAATAAACTACGACAGTTTGCTTTCATCGAAATGTTACAATGATTAATAAATGCATATGAAACAGTCCCTTAAAAGTGACAGTTTCAGGCTCAGGCACCTTGCACTCACACTACAACCAAACTGTGCTCTGTCACACCTCTTCCAATCAGGCCAGGGCCGGCCAACTGAACCACGCCTAGGCCTGATTCGGAGCACTCCCACTTGTCAAACCAGGCGCCAGGGCATGGTTCGGAGAGCATAGTGTGAGTGCACCCTTACTTTCCCCTTTGGCTCAGCCCCTGATTTATGGGATGCGTTTCTAGCAACAACCCTGCACTACTTCTCCGGGATACCGGTGCACCTGGAAGAAATTTGCATGAACACAAGAAAAACATGCAAACTCCACACATAAATGCCACCTGGTCCAGCTGGGACTCAAACCAGCAACCATTCTTGCTGTGATGCAACAGTGCTAACACCTTACTGAAGGCTATTGGGTATTCATGTTTGGTTGGTGAAATCAAGTAATTTTTTATTCAATTTGTAATATGAATCTGCGAGATCTGGAATTTCACACAAGTTCAAAAGATTTTAACCCTGGAAAAGGTTTCAGTTGGAAAAAGACTTGCCATGTTAACCAAACAAAATTTGGTCCGGTTGAACTTCATAGTGAGCTGTGTTTAATGACAGTGGACCTTCTTATGTCTGTGAAATTTCACTTACTTGCAAATAAACCTTTGATGGGTTGATGCTTTTGCAGGGACCAGACTCTCATTATGGAACCAAGGGGATGCGTAAAGTCACCCATGAAGCCCCTGCAACTGGTACCAAGACCTGCTTTACATTCTGCTATGCTGCAGGCAACAACAACGGCACTTCTGTAGAAGATGGACAAATCCCAGAGGTCATCTTCTACACATAATGACCGAGCAGAGTCATCAAACAATGAGGACTCTTACATTGCATTTTGTGGCCAATTCGCCAGTCTCGGTGTGTAGACTGGTGACCAAATACTGATCTCTCATTTCTAAAGGCTTTCATTGTTAAGCATGAGAATTCAGTTCTTTCGAAGTGTACTTAGGGTACAGTCAGATTTTGTTTCTACCCAAGTAGCACCTTGTAGTACCACCTCGAAGTCACAACCAGCCAATGTCATTGCTCAGTAATGAACTCATTTCAGAGATCTACTACAGGTACAGCACAGGAACTCTTAACAGATTGATGGTAACTTCCATTTGTCCATTTATTTGAATATGGAATGCTGGTGATTCTTTGGTCCCACGTTTGACCCTTGATTGTTTAATGCTGACGATCAGTCCTTCAAATGGCATAGATGCACTTCAGCCCTAGGCAAAACAGCGAGTTTGGAGAAAGTACACTACATATTGATTAAGACATAATTTCCATTGTAAAACAAGACTGTTATGTACCCATTGGAGTGGCCTGCACCCCTTGTTAGAGGTGAAACTCGATTTCTTTGAAAGCAATGTGAATGGTATACGTGTATAAGGTGCGGTTTTACTTTAGCTGCCCTCCTTGTTGATGGCGATTAAACTACAAGAGCACTTGCATTTACAATGCCACTATGTAAAAAAAAAAAAAAGCTCCAAAGTTTTGACTGCAGTGAATTACTGAACACATTTCTGTTACCGATTATGAATATTTCTGTTTTTTTGAGATGTTGATATAAGGAAGACGAACAGGAAAAACAGCTTCATGAATGTACCAATGCTTACCTTGTAAGCACTGTAAATATAATGTCCTTGTCTTGTTTCTGTATGTTTAATTAAAGTCTGCACCCCTGGTTTGACTCGCAATTCAACAATTTATGTTGCGTACATAACATAGTCGCTAATACCAATTAGATTTTTATCTGTATAATTTATGCAAAGTGATTTTTAAAATTGGATTACTGAGCAGTTTTAAAAGAGATAGGGATAGGATTGTCAAAATCAAACTAATAGGAAAAAAGATTGCATACGGGTGACAGCATGGCCAAAATAATCCGAGTTGATGATACAACACTAAAAATGGTAATCTACTGTAATATTGCATAAAACGTTCGCATGAAGCACCGTTTCCATTCAGTGAGTGAGTCAAAAAAAAGCAAAATCATCATGATAAACTGGTGCCGAATGTCAATGTGAGTGTTTGTTTCTTATTTATTAAATTACTTGCGCCTCAGAAGACGGAACATAATTAATGGTCGTGGCTTTTGGAGGCGTGAAACAGCTGCTCAAGACAGTTCTGGGAAGTGATACCTTGATAAAGAAATTTTAAAATGACCAAACTAAACTTTTGAGATGTCTTACAATGGTTTGATGTTATCTTTTCACACCCATTTTTATCATCACATGATCTGTTCAAATTCACATGACTTTATGTACATGCTCGAATCTATTCCGTGCATTTTTTCCTATAGGATATAGTTTACCCTACTCAATTTTGCACAACTTTGTATACACATTTTGAAAATGTGTGCATTTATTAGGAAAAATGCATGTGAAAATAGGTAGCTGGTTGTTTTGTAAAACAATTTGCAGTGCACACAACTTCCTGTAGTCAAGTATTGTTTTAGTTACCAATTATCATTTTCACTAAATCTAAAATGTTTTTTAGTTGAAACCTGCACCATATTAACTCCAAGTCTTGGGTTCTAGCCAGATCATTTAGCACATCTCTCACAGTACATTTAATTTCTAAGTGTGAAGAGGAGATCTTAATTCTGATTTATTAGAGTTACTAGAGTTTGTGCATGGGAAATTCTGTCGCAATTCTGTCATTTCTGGTCTGACGCATTCGTGTGCATATGAATGGAAGTCCATGGGGAGAAAAGTGCAGTGTGACTGCAGCTTAACTGGGAGGAATAGAACTACTTTAGATTGCCTTAAAAACAGAGACATTGCATTGCTGATCAAATAACTTTTACATTTTAGTTTTGCACCGTTTCAAAATTGAGACTTCCAGTAATGCATTTTTAACAAAGGTTGATTTTAAACAATATTACAGTAATAGCAACATATGTCCATACTTCGTACATGTATATTTAAACACTACATTCTTTCAAGTTTTAGCACAGATCAAGATCTTTAAATTACACTAGGAACTGAGAAATCCCACCATTAGCCTTTTGCTCCATAATATAGGTGCCTTTATAAGGCAGACAACAAGAAGTCATTAATTTAGAATATTCCAGAAAGCTGTACAGATGCAAAATCTGTCAAGGTGGCATTCACATTTACAACTCCCCTAGTGTTGAAAGTCTAATTTGATTCAATGATTTATGCCAAGCGTTTTTCTGCCAGATCAAGTGATTAGCTGAATGGATTGAGTACAAGTTGTAAAATGAATAAATATTATGCTTTTAAATCATACCTCTCTAGTGGCCCACTGAAATGCAGCAATCACACTGTCCTTGATCTCATTCAAGTATTGGACTCTCTTGGTCAAATCTACCAGAATGTTGGGCCCAGTTCCCTCAGGGCCAAAACACCAGATCTTACGAGCTTCAGTGACTTCCCACTTATAGTTTTCAGCAAGGTAATGGGCACAGGCATTCATCTCCTGGCTGGCAGTGACCTGACCCTTATCGATATCTTCTGCAAGACCATCAGCCAGAGGACAGGCTTTAAAGAAGAGACGGCTTTGCTTGTTTGGGGTCTTGGCAAGGCACATTTTTTTGGAGCCATCACTGACTGTCTCTCTATAGGAAGCAAATGAGTCTGATTTCTGTAAAGAACAGCATGTTAGAGTACTGTAATAGTCGGTATAATGTGTTGCACAATTGGACTAGCCATTGGTACCTTGATGGGAATGCAGGCATGGTCCTCTTCAAGATCCTTAAGGCAAATCTCCAAGTGAAGCTCACCAGCTCCAGCAATAATATGTTCACCAGAATCCTCGAAGATGCATTGCACCATGGGATCTGACTTGGCCAGATGCTTCAATCCTTCCACCAGTTTAGGAAGGTCAGCAGGGTCCATGGCCTCCACTGACACTCTCACCACAGGACTGACGCTGAACTTCATCACACGCATATTGTAGGCTTTTGTGAAAGTAGTGATGGTTCCGGTCTTTACCAAAAACTGATCCACACCTACCAGACCTACAATATTGCCACAGGGTACATCTTCAATGGGTTCAACGTAGCGACCCATCATCAGAATGGTCCTGAAAAACACAAAAACACGTAAGCCATTTACAAATCAATGGTCCTTCACCGTACCTAAAAGTTTCATGGAAAAAAAAAACTAAAAACTGACCTTTGGATGGGTTTCAGGAAAAGATCCTCCTTTTTTCCAGGCGTAAAGTTTGGTCCCATAATGCGCACATTTAGGCCAGTGGAGACGCAGCCAGAGAAGACGCGACCAAAGGCATAAAAACAACCTTTGTCAGATGTCGGTACCATTTTAGAAATGTACATCATGAGAGGTCCTTTAGGGTCACAGTTCTTGATGCCTGAGAAAAGACAATAAATATTTAGGCATTTACTACAAGCACAATAAACTGAATACACTTACAAAACATAAGCAGTTCCTTGTTCCAATTTTCATACTCAAAAAGCAAAACATACCCATGGCAGCCTCATCATCTCCAGGTCCTTCATACAGGAGCTCACAGCGGTACTTCTGAGCAGTAACCGGTGAGGGCAGGTGGATGGTGATCATCTGAAGCAGAGCCTCTCCAGCCGGCAGCCAGCGACGCATCACAGCCTTCAGCAGGAGTTTGCCCTCCTTCTCCTCGTCCTCCGCACCTAGCTTAATGCCCATCTTCTCAATCAGCTTTGCGGTTTCCTCCTTTTTGAAGTTCATGATGGCATCAAATACCTATATAGTAGGAAATATAAGATCTCAATGTAATATCCATGTGCACATGGCAGTTAAAGGAATATACTTTGTATTTTCCATATCAGATTGAAAATTCTCATCACAAGATATTCAGGTCAAAGTGAAGAATGTTTAAATCATCATCAATGGCTTGCATTAAAAGCAGAATTGTTGCTAGTTTACTCACTTTGAAGATGGGGTCCAGGACTAGATGAACAAAAGTCCTGCGAAGGTTCTTGCCATCTGGGGATGTCACAGACTTGCTGAACATGCCAGTAGTAGAGTCAAAGTAGCTTCAAACAATGGACATAAAATGTTACATACAGAAATGCAACATTACATTAATTCAATTGTGTGGGAACATCCTCTCACCTGTCGCCCCAAAGCTTCTTTATCATGTCCTCCACCTTCTTGATGTACTCTTCGAGTCCCAGCTGGGCTTCACCCTTGGCAGCGAACTTTTTCACATAGAGCTCAGCAAACTGCTTCAAAGTAAAGGCCCATCCATGCAGTCCAGATCCGAAGGAAAGATTACCAATGATAGGATCAATCTAAGAGTAGGATGTTAAAAACATTCACAATAAATATCAATAAAATAAACCCAGAGATAAAAGAAAACATTATTGGCCCAACACGGGAGCCTTGAGGCACTTACTATAATATTGCCCATAGGGCCTTTCTCATCCTCGGCATAAGTGGAGATGGTCACGTTGACTTTCTCAACAATGCGCTGAAAGATCTGGTACAGCTCTTCAGGGCCCAACTGTAGTTCTAGCAAAGCTCGATCCATTTTGTTAATCATCAAAACTGGTTTAATCCTCTCACCTAAAGCCTGTCTGAGCACTGTCTCTGTCTGTATGCACACACCTGCTGAACAGCAATTTGACATTTTAATAAGCTTCCCAGAAAATTATAGATCAAGTTACAGAATACAAGTAAAGCATGACTATCAAACCCATATCAAGGAAGTCTTTGATTAATAAAACGGTCATTTAAAAATCACAACCGCTATTTCCGCATATACCTGACACACAATCCACCACCAGCAATGCTCCATCTGTGACACGCAGTGCAGCAGTAACTTCTGAAGAGAAGTCAACATGTCCAGGGGAGTCAATCAGGTTGAGGAGGAAGTCGGAGCCATCTTTGCACTCTTTAATGAAGGCCAAATCCTTATCAGCAAGCTCATAGATCATAGAGATAGCACTGTGTGGGCAAACGGTGAAAGTCCATTCATTAAAATGTTTGTGGACTTAAGGTTTATATTTCAGCCTTGCAATATACAATATGCCTTGGGACTAGTTCAGACTACATAATTTTTATTATAACAGTCACTCTGTCAGTTCAAGCAAACTTGTCTAGATAAAATCTTGATGTGTTGTGGGTACCCAATACGGCAGACTACACGTTCGTTCACATGTCAATCGTCGCATGACGTCTATGATGTGCATTCAAGTGTTTCCCACAGACAGCTATTTACCCAATAAATAGATTTGCTTTCTGAACAAAAACTGTAAAGGAGTAGATACATTCTGTGGCAGAAAGAGCTGCTTTTGGAGTTGCAGAAGCAGATTTCCAGTGATGGCTGTCAATAAATCAGCGATGCGCTCACAAACGTTAATGTTACTTCAAATCAAACCGACAAGAAAACTTTTAATAGATAGCTGGTTACCTTTAAAGATACATCCATATAAAATTAATTAGATTGCAATGAGAATGAGAACATAATGTGAGGTTAAGTTTACATGCTAATTCTGAAACTCGAAATTTCAGAAATTTCGAAAATAGGGCTGTGCGATATGACAATATATATATATCGTATGGCTCTTTCATAACATAAAACAAAAGTTTCATATTATGCTCTTTTGTTTATTTCATGGTGCTGCAAAATACATTGTTTATGGCAATCAGGGCTCGGTACAGTACAGTAAACAGTGCTGACTTGTCACTAAAGTTTGCAAATGTGTTCTTACAATTGAAAAAGCAACTTGAGGACTACCATTTTTCCACAGAGATCTGTTCTCCTTCTGCAGATGTAAACTACCATGTGTGGAGACATAACTGGTGCACTATTCTGTTGGTCATGGAATTGACAAAAGCAATGCTTGTGCACCTAAAGTCTTGCTGTTTTCAAAAGCTTGATATAAAAATGATTCAGTCTTTTTGTAAAGAGCAGTAGTACACATTCACTTTAACAAATCATTGAACGGCTTATTAATATCCAAATCAAAGAACATTTCACTTAGCTCATACCGGAGCATACAGTAATTAATAGAATTTAAAATTCTCACTGACAGAGCACATTTTGTGTACTATTCAAGGTGAAAATTTAAAATATATACATAAAATAAATGAGTTTTTACTAATATGGTTTGTCCTTTAAGAAGACTCTTAATTTATCTATAGTTAACTGGTGATCTGGCACTTTCAACCTGGAAAGCTTATTGTGCATACATTTATAGATACAAGACAAAGAGTTTACATTTAAAAAACAATATATTTTTAAAGAAAAGTTATACTGAATAATAAAACACACACACACACACACACGCACACACACACACACACACGCACACACACACACACACACACACACACACACACACACACACTATAAACTCTATTTGGCTTTTGATGATTTAAAATATATGGCTAACAAATAACTTTTAAATTCTGTATAATAGTAAATGATTATAGTGATATATATCGTATCTCATGATATGAGATGTCATATCGCCCAGCCCTATCCAAGAACATCATGGAGTGGTTTGTTAGTTTAGATGCTAATTCCAGTACTCACCAGCATAAGCCTTGACGGGTTGATGTCGCAGACATGGCATCGGTTGTCATGCACTACGACACACTACACGAGAAGAAATGATTGAATCTCGCATTATAGCGCCAATTTGTCGTTTACGAATCCCCACACTTTGCCAAGCAAATTGGGCCAAAATCAGAGAAAAATTTAGAAGTCTGACCTTAATACTCACGTTGACTTAATGGTGATGCAACGTTCCTGCTCATCATGCCTTGTATCCATAAAACGTGTTTCCCCAGCACGAGCTGAGCTGACGATACCGGCTTTTGACACCAGCCAATCAGTCAAAGTGGACTTGCCGTGATCAAAAGGTCCTATTACAGACACGTTACGAATGTTGGACTTCTTGTCCATGATGGCACGGATCTGGTCTACTTTGAAGTTCTCCTAAAGAAGTAAAATTAAGAGAAATTTGAAAGGAGGCATATTTCTAGTTTTAGGATTTGCTACTTGGTATCCTTTTAAAATCCTTATTACTAAAAAAAAGTTTTATTTATTCATTCATTTATAAATTTATGTTAAAAACTGATGTCCACTGACATCCATAGCAAAAACTCAAACAGGCAAGTACAAGGATAAGATTGATGTAAAGTTGGTTTTATATTCACACATTTCTTCAGTGACAACTTGTGACACCCTCCCTATATCGTTTACCAGGATACCTTAAATATTCGGCCTGAAATCACATGCAAGTATGAGTTGTATTATCTGATTGTGGACAATGTTGTATTTTGATAGTCATTGGCTGCTAATACGATTTCACTATTAAGAATTTGCAAAGAATACTTTTCTGAAACTATATTAGGGATAAAGTCTGATTATGTGAATATAAAACCAACTTTACCTCAATAAGGGCAAGTAAACCATGCCAATTTTTATTTCTGTGTGAATTATAACTTTTATAATAAGGCAATGCACCCTACTCAACACCATGATAACTACCAATCAATCAGCCTGGATGTACTACTAAATGCTGAATCACAGAGGTTCATATCTTGCCAATTTCTGGCATTTTATTATTAGCTTATAACCATATTCAACAAACACATTCACATTAACCTTGTTTTAACCAGAGTAGTGATGTCTGTACTGATAAAAAAATGTGTATAAATTACTTTTAATTACTACTTACTATATTAACTATGGGAATAAGCATTTTTAAATATTTCTGACTTCTAAAGAACTTTTGAACATGAAAAATTAAGCTCTAAAAACACCGAGCTGAGAATAAATACAGCTGATTAAAGACTTTAGACAGTAAAGTGCTATTATGATAGCTGCTACACGCTAACATAGAGCTAACACTGGATTAAAATATCAAATGATCAAACGCTTTAAAATATTGTCTGAAGAAACTTATATAGACAAAGGTTAATTCAAACGAGTCACTTCTGAAATAGCATGTACGGCACTCTCATTATAAAGTCTATTTTAACCACTCTAGGAGCTTAAATCGCAACATGTCAAACTGTATAAGGTTAGTAAAGCACAAAATAAATAATTTCATAAATCGACTTACCATTTTGCCTGATGTTTTTGTATTCATTCAACAGTGAATCCACTTTCACACCGCCTACAAGGGCGGAACGAAGGCAATGAAGAGACCGACGATGTCGCGCGCTCTACGTATTGTACGTAATGACGTCGGGGCGTTGTTCACGTTTGGTTTATTACTTTTCAAAATGAACTCACGTTGACAGTGAAATCTAAAGATAGTACATTATAATATCACTAATATAAGCATTTAAAAATATATATTTCTCAGCCCTAAAACCACGACGCCTCTGTGGCAATTTCTGTTGTTAAGTCTGGCAGTTATTATCCGTTTTACACAGTATCAATCACTTGTTGACTTTTGTTTCGTGTAGTTGTGATACAAAATGGAACTGCAGTTATGTTTTGTATTCCTGTGAATTTTACCATGCGCATATTGTTAATATTTACTTGCGGTTGTCAATTTAGTGTAAGATATAAACTAATTTTAGTCAGTTTTTACATCATGTTCTATCTGTAAAACTTAAAATGTTGCTAACACATATTTGAGGTAAATTCCTAGTAACCACTGCTGCCAGCATTTATCATAAACGAACATATTTTTATTAATTATATTTGTCCATCACACAAGCTAAAGTTAATGTAGTTAATTAGCATTTTTTCTTATCAGATAAAAAGTTTATCCCACTCAATTGTCCACACAAGTTTGTGTGCACGTTTTGAAAATGTGTGAACCAACCCTGATCAAACACACCTGAGTCAATTAATTAGGACCTGAAAAGCACTTGATAATTACAGGCAGGTGCGTTTTATATGGGTTGCTTGCAACTGAAATCTGCAGGAAGGTAGATCTCCAAAAAACAGGGTTGAGCAATCCTGATGTCGATTTCAGGTCTCAAACTCAATTGCTGGAGGGCTGCAGCTCTGCAGTTTTGCTTCAACCCTTTCAAACACAGATGATACAAATAATCTAGCTGTTTAAAAGTGACTTGAACACCTAAAGCTGCGGTCACACTGCACTTTTCTCCTCATAGAATTCCATTCATACACACGCAAATGTGTCAGACCGAAAGGCAAGCTCGTACGGCAAGTTTTGCAGTTCACTGCTTTGCAAAGTTCAAGCTTCGTGAACTCTGACCTGCGAAATCACATCACTTGATTGTGTGAGATCAATCGAGGATCAAAACATGAAGTCTCTGGACAGAAATTGAAAATATGGAGCAATCACTTGCATTTAAAAAAATGTCTAATCATCTTGTTTAATCCTGTGCCTTTTCGCTGCGCTGTACAACAGAATTTCGCATGCTGAGACTCGAGTGTCACCATAGCTTTATTTAGTTGCTTCAGATGTGTTTGATTAGGATTGCAGCAAAACTGTGCAGAGCTGTGGCCCTCCAGGAATTGAGTTTGAGACCCATGTAGATAAAAAATAGGTAGATGGAAAGACTCGTTTTGCAAAGAAACAACTTGCCATTGCACATAACTTCCTGTAGTCTTCTAGTATTGTTTTGGTAACCAAATACCATTTTCACTAAATCTAAAATAGTTTAGTTGAAACCATAGACTACGGATGCCCAAACTGAGTCCTGGAGGGCCGGTGTCCTGCATAGTTTAGTTCCAACCCCAATTAGACACACTCGAACCAGCTAATCAAGCTCTTTCTAGGTATACTTGAAACTTCCAGGCAGGTGTATTGAAGTATGGATTACATGTGCCCCTCCAGGAAAAAGTCTGGACACCATTGCCTTAGATCATATAACTTCCTCAAGTCTTGGGTTCTAGCCAGATCATTTGTAAAGTTATCCAAGCAATCTCTCACAGTACACTTATTTCTAAGTGTGAGGAGGAGAGTTTATTTTTAATACTCTAATTCATATTTATTATGTATTAGTAACAATATTGATCAATATTCTTTAATGGAACAGAATAAACTGCATATTTTAGAAGACACAATAGAAAGTACAATGGAGGAATACAATTACAGTACATTTAACAGGTTAAACAGCCTATATTAATTCCCTATTTTGTAGATTGCTATGAAAAAGCAGACATTGCATTCTGATTAATAGGTTTTACATTTTATTTTTTCAGAGTTACAAAAATGAGACTTCCAGTATTGCATTAACATGGAGGCTGACTTCTAACGTTTAATAAAATCACAGTAATTACAAAATATCAATTCGTTCTCAGTATATGCATATTTAAAAAAAGTACATTCTCCAATTCATTACATTCTTAAGTTAGCACAAATCATGAACTTTAAAATTACACTAGGAACTGAGAAATCCCACCATTAGCCTGTTGCTCCATAATACAAGGTTCCCATGCTTCTTGAAAGACATATGAATTCAAGGCCTACCTACAAACCCAACGCAAGACCTTGAAAGTGCTTGAATTTCTGGTGTGAGGTGAAGAGTAGGGGGGGGGGGGGGGGGGGTAAAGAACTGGGAACCAGGTAAGAAGATGGTTGCGCTATGGGTTCGATGGGCATGGGGAGTGAACCAAAAAAGGTGAGGAGCGGGGGCGGAATTCCGAGAGTTTTCCAGGAGACAGAGCAATATGGGAGGTGGGCGGGTGATGGGTCTGAAATACGGGAGACTCCCGGGAAAAACGGGAGTGTTGGCAGGTATGATTTGAATATTACCAGTGTTAATTTTAACAAATTGTATTAAAGCTTTGTTTGAACATGACTGTTTTTCATTACTATTATATTTTTAAAAGTAAATATTAAGTGTTATGGAAATGTTAAGCACAGTAAAAACTTATGGGGCTACATTAGCTGGGGTATGACGTTTATTGGTGCTTGATTTAAAATAATGGTGATTTAAGTCCTTGAATTTGTATTTCATGAGAGTGGGAACCCTGATAATAGGTGCCTTCGTAAGGCAAACGAGTCAGTTATTTAGTAGTACGAGTAAACCTTCAAGTTTGTTTATGGCCTCATGGCAAGATCAAAATTTTATTTTAGTGTTACTTAACTGAATACAATTTCTCAGTTCAATATATGATACATTAATTCTTCCTGGAAAGACATTTTTAAAAACATCTAAAAAGTGCTCTTAGTATAAAATCTTCATCTAGTGGAGTTTAAAATTTCATAATCTATCAAAATGAAGACCAATTTGGCATTTAGTACATATAGTTTGGTCATGCCTGGTCTCAATTTAATTCGGAAAGTGCCTTTCGTTAATGCTCAGGTTATTCTCGTGCCATTTTTCATACATGTGCAAGTTGAATTGTAGGTTTGATTATATATATATGAGGTTAATTATAGAGTCGTCAGACTTAAAAAGGTTCAAGTGCTTGAATACAAGCTTTAAGGTGTGTGCAGGTTGTAAACCTTAAATAAACCTACAATTAGTCCAAGTAGCAATGTAAAGCTGGAATGGCTTCATCGAGGCCCTTGCGCTTTCGTATGTCAGCCATAATATGAGCAGTTTTGGAGGTAGTTTCCAATGGGTCTCCAGGCATGATCTGCCAATGATCAAACAAGCACTGTGGAAAGGCCTGGCCAGATGTGTTGGCGCGAATGTAAGCTGTAAATCCTGCAGAAAACGAGACACCATTTACACCAACTTGAATCATTAACTGAAGACAAGCCAAGAATTTTCCTGCTTCACTCACCAAATGACTCACTGACAGGCAAGTAAGCCTTGAGCAAATAAATAGGAGTTCCCGTAACCTGGGACTCTGAAAACACAAATCCACGCCTCCTGACCAGTACAGCATAGATATCACCAATAACTGACTCTGGGCACTGTAGGCAGATTTCAAAAGTGTGGTACAATTAGAGATTGGCACTAAATACCAAAAGATCAATGAGCAGAGTTTTAATGAGACTACCTTCATACCTGCATCTCCACCAGGTATACCGGCTCACAAAGCCTTGGTTCAGCTGTAAGCTGACAGCCGTAAAGCACTCTGCGGGTTGCAACAATGATTTGACCTGGACCACGGTGAATGGTAGTAGAAGTCAGAGTTGCATCATGAATGTCAAAGCGAATACCTCGCATGTTCTCTGCGCACAAGACTCCCTAAAAGTCACAAAACACTTTAATAAAACAGAGCTGTGACTCAAACTAAAGCAAAAGGTATATAGTTAATCATAGAAGGACATCTTAATCCAATCAGAATTGAACATAACCAAATCAGTCTTTGCAATTTAGAATATTCCAGAAAGGTGTACAGATGCAAAACCTATCAAGGTGGCATTCACCTTAGAGAATCCAGAGGACACTCTAGATTATAGTGTTATGTTTTACTCTAAAGTTGTTGTAAAGCGAATATTATGCTTTTAAATCATACCTCTCTAGTGGCCCACTGAAAACCAGCAATCACACTGTCCTTGATCTCATTTAAGTATTGGACTCTCTTGGTCAAATCTACCAAGATGTTGGGCCCAATTCTCTCAGGGCCAAAGCACCAGATCTTACGAGCTTCAGTGACTTCCCACTTATAGTTTTCAGCAAGGTAACGGGCACGGGCATTCATGTCCTGGCTGGCAGTGACCTGACCCTTATCTATATCTACTGCAAGACCATCAGCCAGAGGAGAGGCCTTCATGAAGAGACGACTGTGCTTGTTTGGGGTCTTGGCAAGGCACATTTGTTTGGAGCCGTCACTGACTGTCTCTCTGTAGGAAGCAAATGTATCTGATTTCTGTAAAGAACAGCATGTTAGAGTACTGTAATAGTCAGTCTAATGTGTTGCACAATTGGACTAGCTATTGGTACCTTAAAGGGAATGCAGGCATGGTCCTCCTCAAGATCCTTGAGGCAAATCTCCAAGTGAAGCTCACCAGCTCCAGCAATGATATGCTCACCAGTATCCTCAATGATGCATTGCACCATGGGATCTGACTTGGCCAGATGCTTCAATCCTTCCACCAGTTTAGGAAGGTCAGCAGGGTCCATGGCCTCCACTGACACTCTCACCACAGGACTGACGCTGAACTTCATCACACGCATATTGTAGGCTTTTGTGAAAGTAGTGATGGTTCCGGTCTTCACCAAAAACTGATCCACACCTACCAGACCTACAATATTGCCACAGGGTACATCTTCAATGGGTTCAACGTAGCGACCCATCATCAGAATGGTCCTGAAAAACATGTAGGCAATTCACAAATAAATGGTTATTCACCTTACAACTTTATGAACAAGATATATATATATATAAAAAAAAAAAAAAACTGACCTTTGGATGGGTTTCAGGAAAAGATCCTCCTCTTTTCCAGGGGTGAAGTTTGGCCCCATAATGCGCACATTTAGGCCAGTGGAGACACAGCCAGAGAAGACACGACCAAAGGCATAAAAACAACCTTTGTCAGATGTCGGTACCATTTTAGAAATGTACATCATGAGAGGTCCTTTAGGGTCACAGTTCTTGATGCCTGAGAAAAGACAATAAATATTTAGGCATTTACTACAAGCACAATAAACTGAATACACTTACAGAACAAATAAGCAGTTCCTTGTTCCAATTTTCATACTCAAAAAGCAAAACATACCCATGGCAGCCTCATCATCTCCAGGTCCTTCATACAGGAGCTCACAGCGGTACTTCTGAGCAGTAACCGGTGAGGGCAGGTGGATGGTGATCATCTGAAGCAGAGCCTCTCCAGCCGGCATCCAGCAACGCATCACAGCCTTCAGCAGGAGTTTGCCCTCCTTCTCCTCGTCCTCCGCATCTAGTTTGATGCCCATCTTCTCAATCAGCTTTGCGGTTTCCTCCTTTTTGAAGTTCATGATGGCATCAAATACCTATATAGTGGGAAATATAAGATCTCAATGTAAAATCCATGTGCACATGGCAGTTAAATGAATATACTTTGTATTTTCCATATCAGATTGAAAATTCTCATCACAAGATATTCAGGTCAAAGTGAAGAATGTTTAAATCATCATCAATGGCTGGCATTAAAAGCAGAATTGTTGCTAGTTTACTCACTTTAAAGATGGGGTCCAGGACTAGATGAACAAAAGTCCTGCGAAGGTTCTTGCCTTCTGGTGATGTCACAGACTTGCTGAACATGCCAGTAGTACAGTCAAAGTAGCTGCAAACAATGGACATAACATGTTACATACAGAAATGCAACATTAGATTCATTCTGTTGTGTGGGAACATCCTCTCACCTGTCGCCCCAAAGCTTCTTCATCATGTCCTCCACCTTCTTGATGTACTCTTCGAGTCCCAGCTGAGCTTCACCTTTGGCAGCGAACTTATTCACATAGATCTCAGCAAACTGCTTCAAAGTAAAGGCCCATCCATGCAGTCCAGATCCGAAGGCAAGATTACCAACAACAGGATCAATCTAAGAGCGTGATGTTAAAAAACATTCACAATAAATATCAATAAAATAAACCCAGAGATAACACAGAAAACATAAATGGCCCAACACGGGAGCCTTGAGGCACTTACCATAATGTTGCCCATAGGGCCTTTCTCATCCTCGGCATAAGTGGAGATGGTCACGTTGACTTTCTCAACAATGCGCTGAAAGATCTGGTACAGCTCCTCAGGGCCCAATTGTAGTTCTAGGAAAGCTCGATCCATTTTGTTAATCATCAAAACTGGTTTGATCCTCTCACCTATGGCCTGTCTGAGCACTGTCTCCGTCTGGATGCACACACCTGCTGATCAGCAATTTGACATTTTAATAAGCTTCCCAGAAAACTATAGATCAAGTTACAGAATACAGGTAAAGCATGACCATCAAACCCATATCAAGGAAGTCTTTGATTAATAAAACGGTCATTTAAAAATCACAACCGCTATTTCCGCACATACCTGACACACAATCCACCACCAGCAATGCTCCATCTGTGACACGCAGTGCAGCAGTAACTTCTGAAGAGAAGTCAACATGTCCAGGGGAGTCAATCAGGTTGAGGAGGAAGCCGGAGCCATCTTTGCACTCTTTAATGAAGGCCAAATCCTTATCAGCAAGCTCATAGAACATGGAGATAGCACTGTGTGGTGAAAGTCCATTCATTAAAATGTTTGTGGGCTTGAGGTTTATATTTCAGTGTTGCAATATAAAATTCATCTTGAGACCCATTCAGGCTATGTAATTTTAAGTTATGATAGTCACACTGTCAGATTATGCAAACTTGTCTAGATAAAATCTTGATGTGTTGTGGGTACCCAATACGGCAGACTACACGTTCGTTCACATGTCAATCGTCGCATGAAGTCTATGAAGTGTTTCCCACAGACAGCTATTTACCAATACATAGATTTGCTTTCTGAACAAAGACTGTAGAGTAGATACATTTTGTGGCAGAAAGAGCTGCTTTTGGAGCTGCAGAAGCAGATTTCAAGCGATGGCTGTAAATAAATCAGCGATGCGCTCACAAACGTTAATGTTACTTCAAATCAAACTGACTAGGAAACTTCCGGCAGATAGCTGGTTACCTTTAAAGATATGTTCATATATTAAAAAAAAAAAAAAAAAAAAAAAAAAAAGAAACCCGCAAAGAATGAGAAGATAAGTTTACATGCTAATTCCAAACCTCTCTAAAAAATTAGGGCTGTGCGATATGACGATATATATCGTAAGGCCACAATATAAATTTCATATTATGCTTTATTTCATGGTGTTGCAAAATACATGCTTTACAGTAATCAGGGCTCAGTACAGTAGTCAGTTCTGACTCGTAACTAAAGTTTATAGTTTGTTCCTGACCATTTTTTCAATATGCGCACAAATTTGATCTTGTAATAGAAAAGCAGCTCAGGGGCAACAGTTTTCCCACAGAGATCTGTTCTCCTCCTGCTGATGCAAACTACTGTGTGTGGAAACATAACTGGTGCAGTCTATTTCGTTGGTCATGGAATTGACAAAAGCGAAGCTTGTGCACCTAAAATTCTGCTGCTTTCAAAAGCTCGATATATATATATATATATATATATATATATATATATATATATATATATATATATATATATATATATATATATATATATATATATATATATATATATATATATATATATATATATATATATATAAAAAAAATAAAATTCCATCTTTGTAAACAGCAGTGGTAACCATGTTCACTTTAACAAATTATTAAAAAGATTATAAATATTCAAATCAAACAACATCTCACCACGCATGCATATATATATATATATATATATATATATATATATATATATATATATATATATATATATATATATATATATATATATATATATATATATATATATATATATATATATATATATATATATATATATATATATAAAAACTTAATGCAAATTTCTAATCAGCCAACCTCATGGCAGCAACTCAATGCATTTAGGCATGTATAGATGGTCAAGACGATCTGCTACAATTCAAAGAGCGTGGCATGTTGTTGGTGCCAGACGGCCTGGTCGGAGTATTTTAGAAACTAATCTTCTGGGATTTTAACACACAACCATCTCTAGGGTTTACAGAGAATGGTCTGAAAAAGAGAAAATATCCAGTGAGGCAGTTCTGTGGGCAAAAATCCCTTGTTGATGACAGAGGTCAAAGGAGAATGGCCAGACTGGTTCAAGCTCTGAACGCACAACACAAACCTTGAGGCAGATGGGCTACAGCAGCAGCAGAAGACCTCACCGGGTATCAATGGTTCAGGCTGGTGGTGTAACAGTGAGAGGGATATTTTCTTGGCACACTTTGGGCCTATTAGTACCAATTGAGCATTGCATCAATGCCACAGCCTACCTGAGTATTGTTGCTAACCATGTCCATCCATTTACTTCATGGATGTGGAGCCGACAAATCTGAAGCAACTGCATGATGCTACCATGTCAATATGGACCAAAATCACAGAGGAATATTTCCAGTACCTTGTTGAATCTTTGCCACGAAGGAATAAAGGCAATTCAGAAGTCAAAAGGGGGTTAAGCCTGGTACTAGTAAGGTGTACTTAATAAAGTGGCTGGTGAGGCACTGTTAAACACTATATGGCTTGTTTTGACAATTTAAAATGTGGCTAACAAATAAATTTAAAACTCTGTATTAATATTAACTGATTGAATCTATAGTGATGTATATTGTTGATGTCATATCGCCCAGCCCCATCCGAGAACATCATGGAGTGGTTTGTTAGTTTAGATGCTAATTCCAGTACTCACCGGGCTGAAGCCTTGACAGGATGATGTCGTGAAGCGTCGCAGACATGGCATCGGTTGTCGTGCACTACGACACACTACACGAGAAGAAATTATTGAATCTCGCATTTATAGAGCCAATTTGTCGTTTACGAATCCCCACAACACTTTGCCAAGCAAATTAGGCCAAAATCTGAGAAAAATGTAGTAGTCTGACCTTAATACTCACGTTGACTTAATGGTGATGCAACGTTCCTGCTCATCATGCCTTGTATCCATAAAACGGGTTTCTCCAGCACGAGCTGAGCTGACGATACCGGCTTTTGACACCAGCCAATCAGTCAAAGTGGATTTGCCGTGATCAAAGGTCCTATTACAGACACATTACGGATGTTGGACTTCTTGTCCATGATGGCACGGATCTGGTCTACTTTGAAGTTCTCCTAAAGAAATAAAATTAAGAGAAATTTGAAAGGGGGCATATAAGTAGTTTTAAAATATGCTACTTAGTATCCTTATAGTCATTACTTTAAAAAAGAAAAAAAAACCTTTCAACTTGGTAGTTTTATTTATTCATTTATGTTAAAAGCTGATGTCCATTGACATTCATAGCAGAGACTTTAGTAAAGCACAAGTGGAGGGTAAGATAGATGTGAAGTTGGTTTTATATTCACACATTCGTTTAGTGACAACTTGTGACACACCCTATATTGTTATCCATAATAGTTTAAATATTAGATCTGAAATAACATGCAAGTATGACTTGAAAACAACAATAGCACTATTTCTATGACTGTACACAATGCTGCATGCCCCTCAATGAGGGCAAGTAAATCATGCCAATTTTCATTTATTTGAATTACACCTTTTATAATAAAGACAATACACTCTATTCAACACCATGATGACTGCCAATCGATCAGCCTGGACGTACTACTAAATGCAGAATCGCAGAGGTTCATATCTTGCCAATTTCTGGCATTTTATCCATAGGTTATAACCATGACAACAAATGATAAACACCTTCACATTAACCCTGTAACTGGCTGCTCAACCAAATGGTTGACCATATTTTGACTGACTA
The DNA here is from genome assembly GCF_903798145.1 of Danio aesculapii. Lineage (NCBI taxonomy): Eukaryota > Metazoa > Chordata > Actinopteri > Cypriniformes > Danionidae > Danio > Danio aesculapii. The sequence goes on along the minus strand of NC_079456.1, from coordinate 20,619,907 downwards.
TATCTTATTGGGAGGAGCTCCTAACTTAACCCGATTGAGCCACCTCTACCGTCTGGTTAAAGCAGGCATGTCCAAGCTCGGTCCTGGAGGGCCGGTGTCCTGCAAAGTTTAGTTCCAACCCCAATCAGACACACCTGGGCTAGCTAATCAAGCACTTACTAGGCTTTCTAGAAACATCCGTGCAGGTGTGTTGAGGCAAGTTGGAGCTAAAATCTGCAGGACACCGGCCCTCCAGGACCGAGTTTGGACACCCCTGGGTTAAAGTATGTTATGCCAAAAAAAAAAAAAAAATACACTAGTTGTGGATCAATAGCACTCATCACAGCATTGCTTCTACCATTGAAGTCAAAAACGAGGAAATCACTCCTGACATGTGAACTGTTTTTGGTGAAAATTTGCAAGGTAAGCGTATATTATATATATATTATATATATATATATATATATATATATATATATATATATATATATATATATATATTTTTTTTTACATATTACCCTCTAAGAGTCTTAACTTTGCAAACTTGTTACATGATGCCATAACATGCTCAATCAAATGGTTGATCTGTCACTTTATTGTAAACATAGAAAAGCAAAACTAATATTTCCATATCAATTTCAGTAGTCTAAATGGACTTTTTGCTGAGAGTTAACTTTTGATCATTCACAGAATATACAGGACACAGCTTGTTATTTATTCATGAATATACAAAGATAATTTTTAAGTATATATATATATATATATATATATATATATATATATATATATATATATATATATATATATATATATATAAACAAACACTTTTTGGAGTATTTTGAGTAAATATAATGATTTCTTTGATTAAAGTTGTGATTTTCACACATTAGCTCAGCGTAATGAGGCCTGTTCCAATAAAACAAATCATGTGTTTTGATTATCATTTACTGATTACTACAACATTAACTGAGAATATGCATTTTTAAATATTTTCCAAAGAACTGGTGAAGTTTTGAACATGAAAATTAAGCTCTAAAAACACCAAGCTGAGAATAAATACAGCTGACAAGACTACAGTACTCTTACGATAGCTGCTACACGCTAATGTTAAGCTAATATCGGATTAAAATATCAGCAGGCAAAACTCTTAAACATTCTCAAAAAAAAAAACTTTTAAAGACAAAAGTTTATTCAAACGAGTCACTTCTGAAATAGCCTGTACGGCACTCTCGTTATAAAGTCTATTTTAACCACTCTAAACGCTTAAATCGCAACAAAATGTCTAATTGTATACGGTTAATAACGCTTACAATAAATAGTTTCATAAATCGCCTTACCATTTTGCCTGATGTTTTTGGATTCGTTTAACAGCGAATCCACTTTCACGCCACCTTCCACGGCGGAACACAGGCTAAAAAGAGACCGATGACGTCTGCGCTCATGAATATATATACCAAGCGCGCACTCTACGTTTTGTGCGTAATGACGTCGGGGCATTGTTCACGTTTAAAGGTGAAAAATTTGTCGATTAACCTCTGAAAGAAAGGTCTGTCTTTTAAAAAATGAACTCACGTTGACGGTGAAATCTACAGAGAGTTCAAAGTAATATATGCATTTTAAAAATGTTACTTTTCCGCCAGCAGGTGGCGCCTCATCCCTAAAATCACGACGCCTTTGTAATTTCTGTGAAGTCTTGCAGTTATTACCTGTTTTAGGTTTGACACTATCAATCACTTGTTGATTTTTTTCAGTGTAGTTGTGATACAGAATGGAATTGTGGGTAGAGGAGGTATGGATGCTAAATGGGAAATATATTTGACAGATCACACAGTAAGTACTGCGTTTTGTACTGACTGAAACTGTTTTGTTGTTACTCCACGTCACTCTTTTACAAGGTTTTACTGAAGAAAAATATGGTTATTGTAACTTAGTTAGCCTTCAATTGTAGCTATGGTAATTACGTATTAATTAAGGTTTTCCACAATTACATATGGTTTTTATAACTGTTATATAGCCTACAATAGATGGACTAAAAGAGCTGAGTTATCATAAAACGTTGTTTCTGTTTTATTTATTCATTCATTTTATTTTTAAAATGTGGTGTATTGGGATAAAGTGTGCTTGTAACGATCTGGGTGTTGGTCTGGCAATTCATTCCCAGATAGCAAAGAATTCTGGACCAGATTTGGCATAAAGCTGGCACAGCAGGCATTCATCTGGCTCTGGCATACAGTCCAAACACAGCCCAGGTTTGGCAGTGGTGGCACCGTCTTTAAGGCAGCACGCAAGACATGGGCCAGATGTCTTGGCCCAGATGCTAAACGTTGATATGTGGGCAACGTATGTTTGGCCTATCTTGACCCACTTTAAAATGCATTTAAATGATTTTTTGAGTGAAGAAATATTTTGATGCACAAAGTCATTTCCATCTTCCTGTTTGCATCTTCTAATGCCTTCATTTTAATCCAGGAAACAAGATTTATTAATGTATTGTTTCCTGTATGTTGCAAAATAACACAATTTAACCAATATTACATATATTTTAACCAAATTATTATTGTGCGAATTATATTATTATTAACCATTACTAACCATTACCATTATTAACACGCCTAAAGAGCAATGCTTCATAGGTTTGTCAATTTCATTGCAGTCATGACACACCAAATATGGCTTCCAGACAATGTCCAAACATGTTCAGGTTGAATTATGGGTTATTAACTTGGCTAAGACTAGGCCCAGATATAGTCCAAGTTTGGCCCTTAAATAGAAGCCAGACTTCGTCCAGTCATGTACCGTAATTCACGCAGCATGTGGGCCAAGCAAAAGCTGATTGTGTGGGCCAGATCTAGGCCAAAGAAATTTGCTATGTGGGTTGGTTCTTGACATCTATTTAAGCCATGTGATGTATTGTTGTGATAACGCTGTTGATATACCTAGTAAAGTAAAGCACGCTTGATGGCATTTCTTGGTGTTTGCGTCGTAAATACACAACAAACTGGCGACGAGGAGAATTGCGTTGAGATGGCCCAAAATCGGAAGATTGGATGAGTATAAAGCAGAAAATGTGTCCTGGCTAGCATATATTGAGTGAGTGGAATTATTAATGATTGCTAATGATGTGGATGATACAAAGCAATTGGTCAAATTGCTAAGTACTGTTGGTGCTTCCACTTATGGGCTATTGCAAATTTGGTTCAACCTTTAAAGCCGAAGGATAAGACATTTATAGAAATTGTTAAGATTCTGCAAAGCACACTTTGAACCCAAACCGCTAATAATAGCTGAATGCCTCCAATTTCAGCACTGTATACAAAAGCTTCATAAAGCTTAGTATGTTGCCGAATTCAAACAACTTGGTGCAAGTTTGGAGACATAAGACCAGTTTATGATAAGATTACTGTCTATTTGGATCAAACATTGTAAGAAATGAAAACTCACTGACAGTTATAGAATTTTCATTCATTCATTCATTTTGCTTCAGCTTAGTCCCTTATTTATTAGGGGTCGCCACAGCGGAAAGAACCATTCCAGCATATGTTCTGCGCAGCGGAAACACCCATACACTCTCTCACATTTACACACGCACTCATACACTACGGCCAATTTAGTTTATTCAATTCACCTATAGCGCATGTCTTTGGGACTGTGGGGGAAACCGGAGCACCCGGAGGAAACCAACGCAAACACAGTGAGAACATGCACAGAAATGCTATCTAACCCAGCCGGGACTCGAACCAGCAACCTTCTTGCTGTGAGGCGACAGTGCTAACCACTAAGCCACCGTGCCGCCTAGTCATGGAATTCTAAAAAAAGTGTGAAAACTTAAAATGTAAACAATGAAAAGAAAAAGCTTTGTATGAAAATATATCCAAATGCCTGTAAATACCAAGGATAACTATACTAGTATCCGGCTATGATCTTTTATAAACTACAAGAATGCATTTTTGTGAAAAAGGTGACATCATGTGCATGTGCTTTATAGGCATTGATTGGCTGTGAACGTTTTATCAATGACCAGATGGACAAAAATGTCTGAATGTAAATCCAACCATATCATTTTTCAGAGTGTTTATGTTACAGTCATGGTATAGATTTAGCAATTCTTTTGGACAATTTAATCATCTTAGAAATACTTGCACATTGCCATAAATATTTACATTAGACGTCACCTATGCTATTGTAGTTTATTGGAACGAATGCGTCAATAGAGCCGCATGAATGTAGGACCAAGGTGCACTGGCCATCTAGAGCCTGAGATCCACATATATGCATATGTCCATGATCGGGAGTTTTTCTTGTGGTCACTATGCAAATATTTTTTTCAATTACGAAAATTATAATTTTACATCACTTTTCTATGTTGATGGATAAGTGAGTGCACAGACATTGTCGACAAAGAGCATGCGTTTGTGTGCATGGAAATGTATTATTTTCCTTCCCTGTTAAATTTGATCTAATCCATGTCCTGAAGCACACCCCCTCTCCTGCTTTCACTTCTCATTCTAACGGAGGGAGTGATTCGTTAGTAAATGAATCCCCGTTATGAACGACTCGTTCACGTAGCCTTCAATATTTTATTCAACAAAACTAGCATAAGCCTAGTATTTAGTGCGAGTTGGTGCTACTTTGCTTATGGTCAGGGCAGTAAGAGACTGTATTATCAACAGTAACGTAACTTATTGAGCACAGAAGTTTGTAACATACAAAAACGTAAAAACGAAATCTGATTTATGGAATGTTCTGCCTGTACGCAGCGCCAAAGTCCAGCATTTTCACATTGGCTTTGTGGTAGACTAGTGCGGTTGAATGACATTTGTCCTGGGAGCACTGTACAAATGTGGCGGCGCTACTGACGAATGCTCAGGGTCCGTATGCGATATCTAGTATATATATATCTATGGCATATTGCACTCCTTTCACATTTTAAGGGATAGTTCTCCCAAAAATAAAAACCTGTCATAATTTACTAACCCTTTCACTTGTCACAAACCTGTTTGAGTTTCTTTATTCTGGTGAACACAAAAGAAGATATTTTGAGAAATGTTGGAAACTGGTAGCTATTGACATCCATAGTATTTTATTTAATTATTATAACATTTTTCAAAATATCTTCTTTTGTGTTCAACAGAAAGAAAATATATTATGAGTACATTTTTAAATGAGCACGTTTAATATTCTTGAATATATTGTTTGTTCTATCACTTTAAAATGACTAACGCGGATGCAAGATTCATATTGAGTGGCAGCCATATAACTAATCCTACAAGCATTAAATCTGCTAGATAAACAATATGTTAGACTTTGACTGAATATGTGATTCAGCATGGTTTGGCAAGGGACAAGCATTTGATTTGAAGCCAAAGGCACAAGAGCAGCCTGATGCATGCTCTCAAATATAATGACAGATTTTGCACTTCAGAGGGGGAATGTTTCATTTCTAAACACTTAGTGCTCTATTTCTGTTTGTCTTGCAGGCTTTTCTCAACAGGTTACAGGCGATGTACATCCAGATGGCTACGGCGCCCACGCGGACTGCATGTAAAGTGGAGAACAGTGGTACACAAAGGTGTTTGTGCTCTCTACACTACAATGTACGGCGGGGAAAAAAACGAAGTCAAGGTCACGAGGTCATTGAAAACAACTATTCTGAACCGAACCGAGAACAGACGGTTTGTGACAGTGACACAATTGGACACCATCAGTCTGTCTAGCGATGAAATCAAACTGACAGAAAAGAGCAACTTGGTCAGGCGCATGAGCCTTCAAACCTCTGTCTGAGTGGCAAGAAAGTATCAGTCAATAAATGAATTGAACTGAAAAATATATATATATTTTTTTTCCAGTCTGTGCATTCAAGGCATGTTGGCTGCTGTCGCTTGAGCTTAGTTAAGTACTTTTCAGTGCCACTGGGTATATAAGTGCTGTCGTGCTCCACTTTAAAAAGTGGTTGGATTTTTGACAGTAAACGACTATAGATGTGCTACAGAAAAAAAAAAAAAACTTGGTTAATGGTAAGTTCCATACTGTGAAAAAACTGAAGATTTCATGCAATATTATAGTAAATATGAATATAAACCTTTTTTTCTAATCTTGAAAATGTAAACCTTAAATAATCTTATAATATCAAGTAGCAAACAAAGTACATTCAATTGTGTTTTTTATTGTCATATACAATATACTGTGCAGTTATGTTTTGTACTTGTGTGTATGACACATTGCACATTTTATTAATACTTACTTGTGTTTGTCAGTTTAGTATAAAGGTAAAAAAACAGTTTTAGTCATTAAGTTTTGAGTCACAGTTTTAACTTCATGTTCTATCTGTAAAATCTAAAATGTTGCTTGGCATGGGCTGGTATGGGATTCTGACAGTATGATAATCTTTGATAAAAAATATGGTTTCACAGTATTGTGATTACTGCTCTAAAATATGTTTTTTTTTTTTAAATGTCTAGGTAAAAACCAATAATTTTCCACATTGAACACAATATATTTTATTTTGAGAAACATTTCAAATATTTTGGAGCAGTAAACATGTAAGGCTGAATAATTCAAATTATTCTTCTTGTAGACTTCTGCTGTCTTTATTCGTTTCAAAAACACTGACTTCTTCACAATTTTAAATAGCATCTTTGGATATCTTTTCTGCTTTATTGTCCTAAAAATAAAAACAAAAAATCTTACATGTATTGTAGGAATGGTATAGCAGAACATTTTGGCGGTTTTATATCCTTGACATTTCCACAACACGTATACCTTAAAAACTGTTTTTTAGTCCCATGCCTAAATGTTGCTAATGCATATTAGAGGTAATTGTCTAGAAACCGCTGCTGCTAGTATTTATAATAAATGTCTATATTTTTATGATTAAATAGCATTTTGTCCATCACCCAAACTAAAGTCACAGGTAAGGGTCTGGTAGTCAACAATTGCAGTGGATTATTGTTCATCAAATTTGTCTGTTGTAAAACTATTGAATAACATCTATTCTTGTTTTAAGACAAATAAAAATGTTTTTTGATCTACTTCAAATGCTAACTACTGTATTAAAAATAAAACCAAAGAACAAACTGAAATTATGTAATTTAACTTTCCTTTTGGACAAAACAAAGTTTGCTTTGAGTTCTTTCTGTCCGTTTGAAACAGCTCACCAAAGCTAACTTTTGTGGGAATTCCTTTTGGCTCCTAAACGATACCTGCCAACACTCCCGTTTTACCTGAGAGCTTCCCGTATTTCTGACACATCTCCCGCCACCCTCCCGTTTTGTTATTTCTCCTGGAAAATACCCGTAATTTCACTCCACCAACCCCCAACACCCCATCCCCAGTTCTTAAGCTTTTTGGTACAGTCTGGATCACCCCCGGGTCGCTGACTTTGGTATAGTATGCGATCGCAGCAGCCGCCCAAAACCCGGTGCATATGTAATGGAGGCCAGCTAGTAAGTGCTGTGCAAGTTAAACTCACTCCTCTGACCTCTAAAGGTGCTCTAGCTACAGACGCTAGAGGCCATGGTCTTTAGACTCCTTGGTAGAGCAACCGACTCCCATGCGGAGGGTTGCCAGTTCGATACCAGCTCGGAGCGGGTTGGGTGGTGTAGGACCGGTGAGGTTTCATTGGTGCCATGACCTGGATGGGTGTGAGATTTAGGGGGGTGAGTGTAACGGAGGCCAGCTAGTAAGTGCTGTGCAGGTAAACCTCACTCCCCTGACCTCTAAAGGTGCTCTAGCGACAGACGCTAGAGTCAATGATCTTTAGCCTCCTTGGTAGAGCAACTGAATCCCATGCGGAGGGTCGCCGGTTCAATACCTGCTCAGAGCGGGTTGGGTGGTGTAGGACCAGCGGGGTTACACATAATACAGTTACGTACCCTGTTCTCAACTGTGTTATTCACACACCTCACCCCTGACACCAAGTCACCCCCCATATAAAGAATGAAAAATAACTTGAAGTATACTGAGGCCTGTAGTCATAAAGCTCTGCAGTGGCAAGGCAGCAAGGTATGGATGAGATCCACCCTGAGATCCACATCTCTGGATGTGGTGGGGTTGTTTTGGTTGACACGCCTCTACAAAATCGCATGGGCATTGAGGATGATGGCTGGGAAATTAGGGTGGTGGTCTCCATTTTTAAGAAAGGCATGTTCCAACTACACATGGATTACACTCCGCAGCCTCCCTAGAAAGGCCTATGCCAGGCTATTAAAGAGGAGAATCTGGCTGATAGTTGAACTTTAGGAGGAACAATTTAGTTTTTGTCCAGGACTTACACTGGACCAGCTCTATATCCTCTCTAGGGTGCTTGAGAGCTTCTGAGAGTTCCCTTGACCAGCCCACATGTGCCTCATTGACTAGGCATTCAATCGTGTCCCTCATGACATTCTGTGGCAGGTGCTTTGTAAATATGTGGTATAAGACTCTCTGTTAAGGGCTGTCTGGTCTCTGTATGACCAATAAGGCAATAAGGCAGACTTGATCCCTGTACACGCTGAGGAGTGTGGCAAGAATGAGAATCAGCACCTCCAAGTCCAAGGTCAACCAAAAAAAGGAGGCTTGCCATTTCCAGGTTAGAGGAAAGTCCTGGCCCAAGATTAGGAGTAAGCATGTTAGGGTTTTGCTCAAGTAGTGTTTTCAAGTTTCTTGGGGCTTTGTTTGTGACTAAGAGAAGGATGGAATGGCAAAGTTTTTTTTCCTGCTGAGTCTGCTGCACCCGAGACATCAAGGGATGCTTCCCTCTTGGGATTAAATAACAATATTAAAGTGTGACTTTTTAATCTTGGAAAAAAACCCTCAAAATTATTACATAATTGATCAAAGTTGTGAGTTGTGATGTCTATACACTTAAAATTTTATTGAAATCTTGGAATCTAAATTCCGACTCATTCTCTAAATTGAGATTATTTCCAACATAGCAATTGTGAATTTGCAGGCCTTTCAAATCTCCGCTTATATCTGTCAATAAATATCAAAATTCTCAAAAGAAGACTGAAAATGTGAAAATGAAAGAGGTGTCTCAGAAGAAGGCAGTCTGTGGAGACTACAGTGTTCAGTTGTGCAATCCTAAAACTCCACAATTATAATAACGCTGAGAACGGACTCATGTTCTTGTGGACACCGTTCTTGCCAAGTTACCTCGGAAGAACGAACAGGCTTTTACCCTCTGATGACACGTACAAAGAGAGAATGTCAATCAAAGTGTTTCTGCAGACTGTTTTAATCAAGTGTGATTATAACGAATATAATTGATTAATTTGTATCATTATTGGCTGAATATATTCACACAGTGTTGCCACACAACTGTATTTAAACCCCTTATAAAAGTGATTTTTGCATAATAGGTCCCCTTTAAAGCAAAAGAGGGAGAAAGCATCCAGGATAACGATCTGTCCTTGAGTTTTCCTTCAAATATTCCCTGAAATTGAAACTCCATGTTGGAATTCCTGCCTTCTAATTATGTCTCTAGTGGAGCAGTACGTGATTGCTTTGTAAAACGGCAGCTGATGCTTTGAACCGTGTGCCTGACGCTGCTAACTTTGATGGTGAGTAAGCACAGTGGACTTATCTAAATCCAGCGGTGCCATTAATGCCTGTTTAAAGTTTCCCTGCATACAAATGACAGCACAATGTAATGGATGACTGAAACCGCGCTTGCTTACGAACAGTAAGCAAAGAAACGGCTTCAGTAAATTTCAACAAAGTCAGGTTGGTGCAAGATAGATTCCTTTGAGAATGAGAAAATATTTTTCTAAAGCTCAGCCCACACAATAGATGATTCATCTGTAAATCACGGTAGCTTTAAAGTTGGACGGAACTGTTCAGCCTCAAAGTTTTATGTGGCAAGTGATGAAAAGGTCTTAATATAAGAATAGATGGTGATGTTTTTCTTGAAGAGGAGATACAATGTGCCCTATAAGATGATAGATTCCTGCTTCATTTAAAACAGCGTTTGGCGCCAAGAGCAGGATGCGAACGTCTGTATAGTTCTGAAATAAATACAGTGAAGTCATATGTTACAGTGAAGTCTGGTAAACACCGTAATGTAATGACACTGTAATGGATAAACTTTAGTTTAATAATTACACTGAAATCAATCTGAAAAGGTGCTTTGACATCTGTGGTTCGGTTCATTTGGTCCAGATCAAGGGCAACAAATGATACATTTTAACATTTTTCTGCCGTTTTTAGGTACTTGTCACACAAGACTGATTGCTTTGGGTGAACCAGTTGAAACGAACTTTTCGATTGGTCAGAATTAACGTGCAGGAAAATGCCAATGGAACTCCTGCAAGTAAACAAACCAGCAGACACAAAATATCGCTTTTTACTATGGAGGGACGACTGCGTTGGCTGATTGTATCCCTGATCATAGTATACTATATAGTTTGTATACATCACTTTAGACAAATTATACATTTCGAGAATGAAGTGCGGCTGGCCGCTGGAAAATGTTTTAATGTATTACAAACGGCGAAGGCGCATCGCAAGTCACTTCAGGAGGAGGCGTAAATTAATTTAGCTAAACTGCGACATGGTCATCTTCCAGAAATATTACCAATGATTCATCAGGTAATGTTTTTCCTGCTCTCTCTCTGTTTAAAATTGCTGGTAAAGCACTGTCAACAAATATTTTTCCTCCACAGCCCATAAGATGGGACAGCGCATCGGACTACAGCAGTTGGACTAGTCCAAAAAGGCGCAGTACTTTTTGCAGTTGGCTCCTCTTCAAGGAGGTCTCGATACACTTTTTTGGTACACTTTTGGTATGCATTCGAATGCGATTACTATATTTACACCTGCCCAAACGAACCGCACCAAGAGGGAAAACGAACTCTAGTGTGATTCAGCCAGTGTTACCAACTATTTTCAAAGAAAAGGCGCTATGCTCTGCCCGAAAAGTTGCTATCTTACGTCATACATCAATTTGCATCTTACTGATGCCATCACGTCCAGCCATTTCCGTTTAACAGCCTATGGTTAATAAAGGGGTATTTATATTAGCACTATGCTTTATGTATGCAAGTCAATTTGACAGATTTTATTGCTTTTTGAATACAGTATATCAGTTTAGATGTGTAGTGAATTTGCAGTAATCTCTCAGACATAATAAACTCAGACAAGTCCTAAAACTGTCACTAAAATATCTGTGATTGTGAACAAGAAAAGAATAAACGGCCAAATTAAATTGTTAAATTTAAGACATAGGAGAGGCAGATCACTTTGACTGTACAAGCGAAATACTCATCGTGCTAAATCATTAGCCATCGGTACGCAGAGGGGTGATCTGCAGGTGGGAGAGACTGCTTTACTAGGACTGGGCCGCCTGTCAGGGCTCTAAGGTGGGGGAGGGGCCGACGGCATCACCCACAGCTTGTTGAGAAGAGTAGGAATGGTAATATGGACACATAAGTCTAAAAATCTCCAGTAACACAAAAAAGTCGCTGGTCGCTTTTTAAAAATTTGTCCTTAAAGGGGTCTGAAAAGTCGCTAAGTTAGCTACACTGGATTCAACCGAACTAAATAAGGCAGGTGTGAAAACACCCTAAATCAAACCGAATCAGTCTGATGCTAAAATTATACACTATTGGTAAAAATCTAATTTTTGTTAACTTAAATAATAAAACAATCACGATAATTAAAAACAAATACTAAACTAAGTTTGGTAGATAGTGCTTTTACAGCAAAACACATCAGTCAAAACAACAAAAACAATTTTCTATTTAAGCATAAAACGTGTTCTAACTTCTAACCAAAAAAAGTAATATTGGCATATTTAATTGCCTATACATGATCTTTTATATGAAAAAGATTGTCTGAATTGTGACTACTTTTCGTTGCATTTGTATATGGTTTTGGATTCAGTGTCTGTTCAAAAAAAGGTAAGTGTTATTGCAAGCTGTGCAAACACTAAACTTTGCTCTGGTGTACACTAAATGTGATCTGATAACTCTGGTAAACGAGAATTACTAAATCTGAAACTAAGTATTTGTAAAAAGTAAAACTAAAACTAATGAACTAAAACTAAACTGAAATGTACAGCAAATTTTCAAATGATATCAAAATAAAAGCTCATTTTAATGTGCAAAACTATTTTAACCTTAATATGAAGTCAGAGTAATGTAAAAATATATTACAATAAAAATGACTCAAAGCTCAGATGTTAAGAACAGGATACAAACAATATGCTTTTAAAAGTAGTAAAAAGACAAATAAAAATGATTTCACAACATTTATTTTAAAATGAATCATCATCATTATTTCAATATTCATTGTTGCATTGTCATCAGCATTATCAAAACTGTGTAAAGGTCAAATTACCTCAGACAGAAAAGGAAAATATGACCTTTGAACTATGGATTAGGTGTTGTCCCATAACAAACACCTGTATCCCTTATTTGGAAGTGCACTGAATCGTTGTTGAAGTGACTTTGAGGGTAGATTTTCCTCAGGCTAAGAGGAGAAATGGCATAGACTGTCAGAATAAAATCTGCAAAAATTATACCTTGTTCTAGCTGTGTTCAAACAAAAAAGTTTCCGCCATCATTTTTTGATTTTCAGGGTACTCTTTTAATGCACTTAACCTCATCTGACTTGAGTCTCACTACTAAAGTCGACAATCTGAATGCTGAAGGTAACTAGTCAGTACAAACTACCACAACAGAAGTGTTAATGTTTGGTTGAAATTCAAAATAGACCAATTCTTGATGGTGTTCTCCCATTTTTATTTATGTTTTTATCTTACATCCTAACAAAGAACAGCCAATCAAAAGTAGACCAGAGAATGATGACCTGACTGTTGCGTTGGAGTTCGTACTTTGTCCTGGGTGAGCAGAGGGACACAGACAGAGTCAAGACAGATATTTGGGTTTTGTCCAATTTTTGACGTTTTTTTCAAGGATTATTTGGAGTGTCACAGCAATGGAGCACTATTCAGATCAGGTAAGTCCTAATGTTCAGAATTTCACGTTCATTTCAGATGAAAAAATGTGTATTAGATCTAGCGTATGTTATCTACCCTGCCTGGGTAATATCTCATACAGAGCAAAGTTCAGAAAAATGTCAAAGTTATCTTTCCTTCTTGTTTCAATCTTTGCTCGCTTTCAACAATTTTCACAGCTTCCATCCATTTTCTGTCTTGTATTTTCCATTGATTCCCACTGACAGCATGTGAAATAAAAGCAAATATATTGACTGTCTCATAGGGCGGTGAGGGGATAGAACTACTCGATTTGCTCTTCGATAAGAATGATGGCATCTTACGCTATGAGAATATGGGACAACAGAACAATCAGCTTTGGCCAGTTCAAGATCCTCATGTAAGTCGATGTTAACCAATTCTAACTTTAATTCTTTTCTTAAGTGACAAAAAAATGGTGCATTCACACTTGGTTAGAGTATTCATTCATTCATTTTCTTTTCGGCTTAGACCCCATTAATCTGGGGTCGGCACAGCGGAATGAACCGCCAACTTATCCAGCATATGTTTTACGCAGCTGATGCCCGTCCAGGTGCAACCCATCTCTGGGGTTAGAGTATGTAAGGGAATAATCCAACTAATAATTTAGTGGCTAATTCATATGAATTCGTATGATCTAATTCGTACAATTTAGTACCATTTGCTCATCCCCCAATGATGTTTGGGTTTAGGGGTGGGGTTGGGTGCCATGCCTCCTTTTTAAAATCGTACATTTCGCACAACTGAACTCTAACGCCACTAAACTGACAAAACGTAAAATACTAACTTTTTCTCGTGAGGCCAGGCTGCTAATAAAGCTAGTGTTGGTTTGTTTAGCATTCATACAGTCATTTTTAAGATCGAAACCTGAAATTACACAACAAACAACAACAAAAAAATGGCTTGTTGTACGTTTTGTAAAAGAACTTACCAGACATCTAAAACTGTAGGGATAAACCAATGCAATCTGACGACAATTTGTAACTTTTTGATTTAGCGGCTAATTCACATGAATTTGAACTCATTTGTACATTTTAGAATGATTTGCTGATCCCCCAATGGGGGGTGATATTTGAGGGTGCGACTCCATAAAAAATTTACATTTTCATACTAATTAATTTGTATAAATTTATACTAAACAGACACTTTTCTGACAATACGTAAAATAATTACGTTTTCTTGTGAGATTGGACTGGTTAAGCACTTTTTGTATGTGTGTATTTAAGTTAGTTGTGTCTCAATCTGTCATTTTATGGTTGTATCTTCTGACAAAATTTCCTGTTTTTGGTTCAGTTAGATGTCCTTGGTCTGTGATGCCTTCATATTGCAGTTGAATCATACTAGAGTTCATTTGAGACTAATTTTTCAGTGTTGTTTGGTGCACATCAAGGCACTTATTCAAATGAACCCCAGAATTAGTTTTATTCCAACCATGCCAGGTGTAAACATCCCTTAAAATGGATAATTCAGTCAAACATGAAAAACTCATCAATTACTTACCTTCCCAGCAGGCATAGGACGTCATCATGACATCAGATTGACGTAGCACCACATCGTCGAGGGACGTTGCATTTTGTTTGGAAATGAAAATCGAGTTAACATCAGAACCCAACATCAGGCCGACGTCAATATCCAGCGTCAGACAGACGTTGCATTTTGGTCACTTTTCAATGCAACCTAAAAACAACAAAATATCAATGATGTTACAGCTTGACGTTGTGTGGCCATTACCAATATGATGTCTATCAGACGTTGGATTTTGGCTGCCATACCTGACGAATACCGATCAGTATTTGACATCAATATGACGTTGATTTAAGATGTTGGCTCGCCGTTAGATTTTGGTCACTTTACAACACAACATAAAATTAACCAAAAATCAACGTCATTTGACGTCGTTATTGGACGTCAAAATAATATTGTCCTTAGATGCTGGCAACCTAAATCTAACCTAATATTAACGGTTCACACACTCCAAAAATGCTTGGAAAAAAGGAGTTTTTGTCTTGTTTCAAGTCCAAATATCTGAAAATTCTTAAATCAAGAAGGATTTTCTAGACAAGCAAAACATATTGTCTGGTTTTATGAATTAAACTACCAAAATGAATTATTTGCACAGCTAGTGTTTTCCAGCCTGTGATGAACTTCCAGTGAAAGGTTTAGTGACTATTCTCAATTTCATAAGGTTCCTTTTACAGCATCAATGTTGTAATGTAATTCAAATATAATCAGTTAAATAAACTTAAGCATTCATTTGGTTGTTAAAGCATAAAAAAAGATGAAACGTTTAAACACAGGCACCGTCATTAGCCGCAGGAGAGCAAAAAAACTCCATTGAAAATACTGGGGTAAAATTAAGACATGCCGTGGAAAAATAGAATTTAATTCAGTGCTTCTAGTTTGGTCTGATACCCACTTTATATTGTATCTCAGCCAGGCAGTTAAGATCTCTGTTTTTTAAAGAAATCAGCTCTTAAACGTTGCAATTTTATATGGGATGACAATTCACCAGAGGCCCTGGGGCTGGTTGAATGAAATTAAAAGTGAGTTTTTCCATAAAAAAAGCAAAATAATCTGTCAACAGGGTAAGCACAATAATCTTATTTTCAAAACAAGTTTATTTTGCTTACCCCATTGACAGAATTTTTATTTTTTTTTGGCATTTTATTTCTTAAAACAAGACAATATGTTTTTATTTGTTTATAAAATGCTTCTTGATTTAAGAATCTTTAGATATTTGGACTAGAAATAAGACATAAGCTGTAATATACACTAAGTGATCTTTGTTGATTTTGCCCATACAATTGAAGTCCAAACATAGGACCCAATTGACGTACATAAGTAATTCTCAGCAACTGTAAATGTTTTGAAGAATTTAATAAGGCATAATTCACAGTCCTCTATTTTTGTCTGCCAGATGATGATACCCGCGCAGGGTAACGAGGACTTCTTCAACGCACTTATAGGTGGCAGCGATTCTGTTTCTGGATCTCCGGTTTGGTCGCCCTCTCATAGCGACAGTGGGATCAGCGAAGACCCTCATTCAGATCACATCGACAGTCCTCCACCGAACGCAAGCCCACCAATGGAGCCTCGCATTGTCGTTTCCCAGACTCAACACAGTCTCAACACCAACTTCCCGTTTGATTTCAGTGAGTGCGAAGTATCTGTAAAGCCAACCTTCTTGTGACTCAAGATTGATTCACAGTGTAAACACAGATGATTAGCCTCCCACTTATTGATTGTGCGTTGTTTTGGTACACTTTCAAAAGAAATGCTCAATTCCAGAGCTTTGTGAATATCTCCGAACACAAACAATGGAGGATAAATAGTATTATCTGTGCTTGCAGATGGCTGGGAGACTGGCTTCTTCCCAGACCAGGCCGGAGGGACGCAACGTGCATCTGAAACGCCACAGGCACAACCGGCCACTGGATTCTCCCTAACTGTCAAGGACCTGCTGCTATCTGGCACACCAGAGCCTGTGAGTTTGCACTCAGGCGTGAAGCTAGTTAAAATACACAAGGCAGAATAGGGAAAAGGTGAACTTTACTGCAAAAAAAAGGTGAACTCGATAGGTTCCTGACCGTCCAGGCACACAAACATGCTCATTGAATTTGTTGCTTTTTGCCATTCCAGGCCGTGAAGGTGTCTCAGCAGTCCTACCAGGAGCTGATTCTCACAGAGGATGAGAAACGACTTCTTGCCAAGGAAGGGATGACTCTGCCAAATCAGTTCCCGCTCACCAAGGTATACCTTCAGCTGGCAATTACTCTGTAATAGTAGAGTGCACTCATTTATCTTTGTAGCTTAAAGTTTCTGCTTCCCTCCCATGATCAAGTATGAGGAGAGGATTCTGAAGAAAATCCGCCGAAAGATCCGCAACAAGCAGTCCGCCCAGGAGAGCAGGAAGAAGAAGAAAGAATACATCGACGGCCTGGAGAGCAGGTATTGACTGTTGTTCTTGAACAAATGAAGCAAAAGCGGAAGCTATACGTGCGTCGAATCACGGAGCAAAAATCATAATCCGAGCTGATGAAATTTGCAGCTACTGAACACAAAACCCCCCTGGCAAAATACCAGGTGGAAGTTTACTGCTGTGTTTGAGAGTGGATTTGATTACTTACTCGGTTCTTACGGGAAATCTGTTTTTTTTTTTTTTTTGTAGGATGGCGGCGTGCAGCGCACACAACCATGAGCTGCAGAGGAAAGTCTTCCAGCTGGAGAAGTGTAACATGTGAGGGAATCATTTACTTGGAATCTTCACACTCCATATGTGCCCCTGAAAATCAACTTATTACCCCCTCTCTCTTTCCATTTCAGATCCCTGATGGAACAACTGCGTCGGCTGCAGGCACTGGTCATGAACGGATCCAACAAACCGGTCCAGGCTGGAACCTGTATTCTGGTGAGAGTTAAAAGCAGCAAATATTAGCACATGAAAGATACAGTCATACAGTAATTATGATTTGGGCAATTGGAAACACACCCTACACACATGCATAACAAATATTTGTACTGATGTTTTTTTTGCTCAGCATACACTATAAAAAAGGCAAAATGAAAATAAAAGGCAATTAAATATTTTTAAATTAATTAATTTCAATGATTTGATGGTACATTTTATTTATTCATTCATTAATTGCTCACGTTTTCATTATATTAATAAAGAGATATTTGTATTCATCAGAATAAACAACAAAAGTCAGTCCAAGGCACTTGAAAAATGTGGAAAAAAAGCCTTTCAAGAGTTCACTTTAAGCTGATGATTGAGAATAAAGCACATTTGGCATGCTGTCCCAGGAGAGAGCCCTGAGCTCAGAATATCCTCGAGCCCAGGGCTCCCTCCCATTTGAAGGGTGCGAGGAGAGTTTGAGCTCAGGTAGGTCTCGAGAACTCCCCTGCTTGTGAACATACTGATATAAATCTGGCTAAGATTTGTCTTATGATGCTATTTTGGAGTAGTCAATTTACTTATGGTGTATGTCTTTCGATGGTGGGAGGAAACCGGGAAACCCGGGGAAAACCCACACAAACACGGGGAGAACATGAAAACTACGCACAGAAATGGCAACCGGCTCAGAGAGAGGACTAACTAGCGGTGTTCTTACTGTAAGGCAACAGCGCTAACCGTGCCGCCCCATCAAAAAAGGGGAGGAGTAAGGGTGAAAGGGGGGATTCTTCAAGACGAAGATGACTGGAGTAGAAAGCTCTGGTTATTTATAGTGTGTCAGTGTTCATCTGTTTGGTGCAATATACGGCGCTGATGCGGTACCAGCTGTGTTCAATCATAAGCACGTGATCCTCTCGAAATTAGTTTATAAATAAACCATACTTATTGACATGGCTATTCCTTTAATCTGCACCTACGCGTTTTGGCAAACACTTGCCTTCATTAGGGTAACGGCAATTATGTGCATCGGGAGTTTCTTTTGAACACTATGGTCTCGTGACTCATTAGAATATCTAAACAATACTACAATAATATATTGAACACAAGGTCATCTCAATAATCATTATTAATTCAGCATTCATCTGATTGCTGAGTTGATCTTGGGTTCAATATATTATTTTAGTCACGAGACCATAGAGTTCAAAAGGAACTCCAGATGCACCTGATCTCTGTTTACTGTAAAAAAAAAACTGTTATATTATGTTTACTAGCTGTCGGAAAAAAAACCTAAAATAATTGCAGTTAAATTACAGACATTTACTGTAAAATAACTGACGTTAACTTACCGAAATTTCCTTAAATTTACATTTTCTGTAATTGAACATCCATTATTTTACAGAAAATGTCTGTAATTTAAAAGCAGTTATTTTACTTTTTACCTGTAAAAATAAAGGCCGTTAAATTATAGAAATTTATCGTTTGTTATTTTATGGCAAATGTTTGTAATTTAATGGCCGTTATTTTACAGTCATTTTCAGTAAAATAACAGACTTTACATGACAGTAATTTCCTTAAATTAATATTTTCTGTAATTTACCATTTGTCATTTTAAGGCAAATGTCTGTAATTTAACGGCTGTTTTTTTACCTTTTTTTCGGCACACCAGCTGCCAGAAAAAAAACCATGTAAAATACAAAAAAAAAAAATTTTACAGGCTGATATAGGTAAGTGTTTGCAGAGACGCGTAGGTGCTGATTTAAGGAATAGATATCAATAAGTGTGGTTTATTATAAACTAATTTCGAGAGGATCACGTGCTTATGATCAACACGGCTGGCTCCTCATTAGCTCCGTAATCGGACCCATTAGAGGATTACGGAAGCATTATAAATAACCAGAGTTTTTCACTCCAGTTATCTTCGTCTTGAAGCTCCCCTCCCGCTTCCACCCCTACTTCCTCCCCCTTTTTCCGATAGGGCGACACGGTGGCCCAGTGGCTAGCACTGTTGCCTCACAGAGAGAACACCGCTGGTCCAACCTCCTATCGGGCTGGTTGGTGTTTCTGTGAAGAGTTTACATGTTCTCCCCGTGTTCGCGTGGGTTTCCTCCGTGTCCCCCGGTTTCCTCCCACCGTCCAAAAACATAAACAATAGCCAATCGACTAAACCAAATTATCACCGAAAACAACACTAGTTTACACTTCTCAGGCGGCGACAAGCAGGGGAGTCCTCGAGACCTACCTAAGCTCAAACTCCGCTCTCGCCCTTCTAACGGGAGGGAGCCCCGAGGGATTTGCTCTTCAGTGTTTGGACTCTCAGTAGTGATTATTAAACCACACTGAACTGAGCTAAACTGAACTGAACTTAAACACTAAAAACTGAACTACACTGTTCCTATTTATGTGAAGCTGCTTTGACACAATCTACATTGTAAAAGCGCTATACAAATAAAGGTGAATTGAATTGAATTAAATCAACAAATTTTCAGATTTGCCAAGAAAGCTGCATTTCAAATATAAAAATATGTTCTAAATAAGTCTTTAATCTTTAAGTCTCAATCTGTAAAATCTCAAATTGTTAACATTAAGACCTGATCAAATAATCCTCTGTAAAATTATTGTCTCATTCATTTATTTCAATTTTAATTTTTTGATAAAGATAAAGCATGAAATGGACCAGAAGTGGCAATATAGACATATCTATTATATTCTAATTCAAATAATACAATTACTTTGATTGTTTTATTAATCGAAGAACCCTGAATAAGCAAACAACTTTTTTTAATCATAATGAATTAATAGTAATGCAAATACATGTTTCTTGAGCACCAATCATAATACAAACATTTCTGAAGTATTCCGTGACACTGAAGCCTAACCATGACATTAATATTGAAAATGTCAATTCTGGTTGATTTCTATTCTGTACAATTGAATAACTAAAGTCTCACACTGTGGTGGAATTTAAAACCTTGACTGACAAATGCTCTCAAAGCAATCATCTGTGTCCCTCAACATGAAGGAAGCAAGGGAACACAGTAATTGCATAGCAAAGAGCTCCAATCTCCAGCTACTTGAGAGAACATACCTCAAGAACCGATGTTACAGCAAACTTGTCCTTCGCTAATGGTCGTCTGTGCCGCTAAACTCAAGCTCTCCATCTGATGCTGTCCCTCAGGTACTGCTTCTGTCCTTCACCTTGATACTGCTGCCCAATCTGAAGCCCTTCACAGACACCAAGGTCAGCCAACATGGAGACTTCAGCCCAATGAGAGGTAAATTTTCTGCCAGAAACGTCTCTTCGATCCAGTCCTCATGGGGAAAAAGCCATTAGAACTTCCTTATATCCTCTCACCACTAACTCAAGAGGAAAATGTCATGCTTGAAGAACAAGGGCTTCTTGAATCTGTGTAATGTATCATTTGGTTGACAAGCCATTAGACTCTGGCTGAAACCTTATGACAGTTATTGGATGGACTGAGATGTAAAAGAATGGCAAACAGCTTAGTCATGTTTCCCACACGTTGAATCAACGTCATGGAAGAAAAGCTGTAATTTGTCCTCATCAAACCGCTGTCAGTGTTTTTGAAGGGAATCAATTCTTATTCCGCAGGCTAAGCGAAGGTCATGGGTAAATTTTGGCACACTTGGTAAATGTCTTGTTCGATTAGCATCCCGACGCAGCCTTTTTTGAAGTGGGTAGCTAAATTTTTGAGAAGAAAAGAACAGGGTAAAATATGTCACAACGTGATTTGACTGTTTATTTCACCCACGGATTTAAATTAAGAACACATTGTTATTAACAAGTTTGATGAATGTGGCGTTCAGAACATCTGGGGCTTTTATTTATCCAGTAGGCACCTTGACGTGAAAATGACATCAAAAATACATAAAAAAATACTAATCATTGTATGTCATTGCTAATTGACTATCTTGATGTCAAAATGACAAAAATTGACATCTTGACATATTTTTTTAATGCCAATGTTAGATGTCATTTTAATATAAAGATGGTTTACATGCACTGTAGGGATACAAAATCCAGTCTAAATTTGGAATGGAAGGTTTCAGATAAATAAGACTTTTATTATAATAATTGTGGTCAAAAGGGAATCAATGTGTGGACATCAACTGAAGGTTTTGACATCAAATCGATTTGTTTTTTGACGTCATGGTTGATGCCAGAGCCATTTTTACTTCAAAGTGCCCGGATTTGATAAAAAGAACATTTTAGTTATTGAAAGTCACGTTGCAACAGTTTTGAAAAGGTTTGTTACACTGCAAAAAGCGATTAATTGCCGTTAATTACAAAAGTGATTAAACCTGTTGCTTTTAAAGTGATTATTTGCCTTAACTTAAAAAAGTGAGTAAACCTGTTGCTTTTAAAGCGATTATTTGCTTTTAATTACAAAATTGAGTAAACCTGTTGCTTTGAAAAGTGATTAGTTGCCTCAACTTAAAAAAGTGAGTAAACCTGTTGTTTTTAAAGCGATTATTTGCCTTAACTTAAAAAAGTGAGTAAACCTGTTGCTTTGAAAAGTGATTAGTTGCCTCAACTTAAATAAGTGAGTAAACCTGTTGCTTTTAAAGTCATTATTTGCTTCAACTTAAAGTGAGTAAACCTGTTGCTTTTAAAGTGATTAGTTGCCTATATTTTAAAAAGTGAGTAAACCTGTTGCTTTTAAAGAGGTTAGTTGACTTTACTTAAAAAGGGAGTAAACCTTTTGCTTTTCAAGTGATTATTTGCCTTTACTTAAAAATTGAGTAAACCTGTTGCTTTTAAAGCGATTAGTTGCCTTTATTTAAAAAGTGAGTAAACCTGTTGCTTTTTAAATCGATTAGTTGCCTCAACTTAAAGTGAGTAAACCTGTTGCTTTTAAATCGTTTAGTTGCCTCAACCAAAAAAGTGAGTAAACCTGTTGCTTTTAAAGCGATTAGTTGCCTTTACTAAAAAAAGTGAGTAAACCTGTTGCTTTTAAAGCTATTATTTGCCTCAACTTAAAAAGTGAGTAAACCTGTTGCTTTTAAAGCAGTCAGTTACCTTTACTTAAAAAGTGAGTAAACCTGTTGCTTTTTAAAGCGATTAGTTGATTTTGCTTAAAAAGTGAGTAAAGCAATTGGCTTATAAATTATTAATGAAATAAACCATGTGCATAATTATAAAATTAAGTCAACATCACATTTCCAAGTTGCATTGGGTTTACTAACTTTTTAATTGAGTGAACTTTTAGGGCAACAGGACTACTCACTTTAAGTAAAGTAATTGCTTTTTACAGTGCACATTTAAAATTACATTTGTATATATAGTTTTAATTACTTTTGTGTGAATAATAAATTACAGTGTTTATTTTGCTAGCCCACATTGTTCACTCAAGGTCTGATCATTTGCTTCCACATTTGGAGTGGTGGTCAGTCTCTCTTGATGTCAGTTTGACAGCCTCAGCCACAATACACTTACAAGCCCCTCTTACTGTATCATTTCCACCCCACCAAACACATACGTCCAATAAAGTTTGTCAAAAATTAATGTACCTAGTTACCAAGAAGACAGTTGTGTAATTGAATAGCTTGTGATGAAATATTAAAAATGATGTATTATACAGAAAAAAATATGTTAATGGGTCAAAGACAAGACGTCCCATTTTTAGTCTCGGCATTCAATTAATTTGCAAAAGTGATTTTATATGCACAGAAAGCATATTAAATGAAGTAATGCCTCTATGTTATCTTAACAGATTCATATTATAAATAATGAAATAACACTGCTTACTCTGACCTACAGTATACTTAATGTATATCAAAATATCTTATTTTGTGTTCAAAGAAAAAAGAAACCGTAACGGTTTGGAGTTTGAGTAAATAATAAATCATTTTTCTTTTGGGTGAACTGTTCCATTTTTAATGCAAAACAATATAAAAGGGACAAAGTGGCATTTACTTTCAAAAAATCGAGGGTGAAATATGACTTTCCTAAAAAGTCCATAGGGCTAAAAGTGTTGAAAGTAACTCCGTAATAAATATCAAATCAACTGGGATTTCCTTCAAAGGAGTGAAACCACAGACACACTTTTCACAGGAAGTCTAAAGCCTTTTTTTTCTTACCTTTTCCTTTACCCTTTTGCAGTTCAGTCACGGTCACTGCACAACCTTCAGCCTTCCCGCTCTTTTTTAAGTACCATTTATATTTAATTGTTTGTAGATTATTTAAGATGACTTAATTATTTATGCAAGATGCAAAGTTGTCGTTTTCTTTAAGATGTAACAATATACACTACCTGACAAAAGTCTTGTCGTCGATCCCAGTTGTAAAACCAACAAATAATAACTTGATATCAAGTTGATCATTTGGGAAAGTAGCAGAAGGTAGATTTTTCAGATGAATCATCTGTTGAACTGCATCACAATCATCACAAATACTGCAAAAGACCTAGTGGAACCAGCATGCACCCAAGATTCTCATAGATATCAGTCAAGTTTGGTGAAGGAAAAATCATGGTTTGGTTTTAAATTCAGTATGGGGGCATGTGAAGATATGCAGAGTGGATGGCAACTCGACAGCCTATAAAGACTTTGTGCTGCCCATTACATAACAAACCACAGGAGAGGGCAAATTCTTCAGCAGTTAGCACTCCTTCTCATACTTCAGCCTCCACATCAAAATTCCTGAAAGCAAAGAAGGTCAAGGTGCTCCAGGATTGGACAGCCCAGTCACCAGACATGAACATTATTGAGAATGCTTGGGTAAGATGAAGGAAGGGGCATTGAAGATGAATCCAAAGAATCTTGATGTCCTGCAAGTCCTGCAAGAACGCTTTCTTTGCCATTCCAGATGACTTTATTAATAGGTTGAGTCATTGCAGAGATGTATGGATGCAGTCCTCCAAGCTCATGGGAGTCATACACAATATTAATTATTTTTCCGTTACACTATGACTTTGTATTCTATACTGTACATTATTTCTGTTAAATGACAAGACTTTTGTCTAAGCAAGGCATGATCATATTTTATTTTGGTAAAATAAGTGTAATCTAGAGGCCTTTGGCTTTCATATAAGCCACTTCTGATACCAAATGATCAAACTAGAAAAGTTATTATTTGTTTGTTCCTAAAACTTGGATAGGTGACAAGACTATTGTCAGGTAGTGTATATACTGTAAATGGTGAACTAATTATAAACACATCTTTAAATTTAGATAAAGTTGGGTTACACTTTAATGGGTATCATTGTTTCAGTTGCCAACGTTTCAACTGATCATTAAATGTTGTATCAAGATTAAAACTGTCAAGAAAATTCCAAGAAACTGACTTATTGCAATTCTTATTGCAGCCATAACTACAGTGTACTACTATATTTGGTTAGGGCTAAGATGAGGCTAAGGTTTAGGGTTAATTATGTGTAATGAGAATTAATTTATTGTTATCCAGTGGTAAGTATGTGGAATGTTTGTAACAACCCTGCTAACAAAAAACCAACAAACAATACAATTAATAGGCTATGAAAGTTACTAATATTCCCACTACAATACCATTTAAAACCAGTACATTTTGATGGTTTATAGTGTGTTTTGGGACATATTGCATTAGGATTAATTAATTTTAACCATAGACATGCTACCAACAATATAATCATCATAATAATAAGTAAAAAACAGTAGAGACCCACAGAACCAATACAACCAAGCCAATAGAATTTATATAATGACTATTAAAACATTACAAAACCAGTAGAACTTATGTGATGATTTAGCTAGGCTAAAGGCCTATTGTTTTTTTCTTCAGCAGGTTAACACATCCTAAATAAACACATTTTCATTCATTCATTCATTTTATTTTTGACTTAGTCCCTTTATTAATCAGGGGTGGCCACAGTGGAATGAACCGGCAACTTATCCAGCATACGTTTTACGCAGCGGATGCCCTTCCAGCTGCAACCCATCACTGGGAATAAGCTACACTCTCTTTACACTATGGATAATTTAGCCTCCCTAATTAACTTATAGTGAATGTCTTTGGGCTTTGGGGGGAAACCGGAGCACCTGGAGGAAACCCACACGAACACGGGGAGAACATGCAAACTCCACACAGAAATGCTAACTGACCCAGCCAAGGCTCGAACCAGCGACTTTCGCGCCGCCTAAACACATTTTGTCTTTTTGAATTAATATTTAGTGCCATATAGTTCCACTACACCATCACAAGTATTCTAAAGTATTTGTCTTGCTTTTGTTTAACCTTTTGCAGTTCAGTCACGGTCACTGCACAACCTCCAGTCTTCCCGCGTCCTGCGCACCCTCGACCATCCGTACTCCGTGACAGAAAACTCCAAAATTCTCCCGCGCTTTCCCGAGGATAAAACTATGGAGGAGATTGCGTCGCTTCTGGAAGACTTCACAGGAAACCTCAATTCACCGAGTACGACCCCGAGTCTCACATCACAGTTTCGACCAGCATGACGAGCATCATCACGGAGACCCCCATAACCGGACACGTAGCGACGGTGACCTTGAATCCACGACGCGGCTCCAGGCATAGTCCTCATGCTGATGATATGTGATGGGCAGGAGGGGGATTTAACCGGGGATTTGTTCAAAACGCCTTCTGAAGACGAGAGCCAGCTCAAAGATTGCCGGAAGCTTTTTTTTCTTCTTCTTTCTGCAAACTCTTCAAGAGATAGGCCTAAAGTAAATATTTGCTTTTATTATCAGACTTAGGATGGAAAAAAGTGCAATTTATCCGTTGATTCGTTTTTTAAAGTCGACATTTTCTTTCTTTTTTTTTTCTCCAAAAATTAACCACCCAACAAACACATCTACATTGTAGCGATGTCTGTACAATGTTGCATTTTTTTTCAAAGGCAACGTCGCCACTTAAGTGCTTATGTACTCGTATGACACTTATGTACATTGTTAAAACGTAGAAATGTAGCCTGTAGCAGCGTTGTCGTGTAACATTCAGCAACGATGTTCTTACTACATGTATTAATGTTTTTTTTCTGGCAGTTTATCAATATTGGCTAGAATATAAGCAGTAATAACTTTCCAGTATTGCTTATAATAGTTCATTCATTTTTCCTTTTTAATTTAATATTTGCATATGTAAACAATTTAAGTGCAAAAATGCCACACAAATGAATATAATCAAACTTTTTAATTATATATGTCACAACATTTAATACATACAGTACACATTTATTTATAAGCAAGCAGTATAAAGTAATGTTTATATTATTTGAAATAATTAACTATATATAATTAAACTAAAAGGGTAGGCTAAATTAAAATGTCAATTGAGAAAGTAAACAAACAAGAACGTAACCAAGAAAGCAAATTAAAATGCAGACACTGGGCATCGAAGCTCTGGATGGAGAATAGCAGACAGGGGCAGTTGTTGGTTTGGAGAACGCAGTCAGAGTAAGAAACAAATCCAACAGAGAATCCAGTTCAGAGATGGATCCACAGCAGCCACAAGCCAAACTAGGTAGTGGACAAGATGGGACAGATCAGAGCTTGACACAACAGGACTACACAGATGACCCCCCTGATGACTTATTTAGCAAGAGAAATGAAGCAATACTCACGTCTCCTCGGTTGTTGTTTAATGAGACGCCCAACGGTCTGTTGAAATTTAAACTGATTCATTGATGATGAGTAAATGTTATACAGTGGTCGTCCATGCCACCTAAGCACAACCTAAAGCAACCAATATATTGTTAACTATAGTATCTGGATGCAGCCTTTATGATGCAAGCTGAGATTGCATCACTCAGCGATGCAATGTCATGCACTCAAATGGAGCGAGTGATGTCACTGAGCGGTAGGGTTAGGGGTGGGGTTAGGTAAGCCCATTAAAAAGCATTGGATGCAGCTCAGATTGCACTGCACCATGTCTCCCTCTCCAAGCAACGGCTGTGTAAATGGCAACATTATGACACCATTGTGACAACCTTTAGTTTTTACATTAAGCTTCTTCTTCTCATATATGAAGATAATGTTTGGCTTAATGCTTTAAGAAAGTGATATAAGCTACAGACCAAATTTGATATATAATACAAATATACAAATATGTGTGTGTGTGTGTATATATATATATATATATATATATATATATATATATATATATATATATAATCTATCTATCTATCTATCTATCTATCTATCTATCTATCTATCTATCTATCTATCTATCTATCTATCTATCTATCTATCTATCTATATATATATATATATATATATATATATATATATATATATATATATAATATATTATATATATATAATATAATTGTACAGAAAGGAGAATATAAATGCAACCGCCAAAATGTAACTTAAAAGTCTTGTGAAGTGTTCTAAAGTTCCTTCACTTTTTAAAAAACAACCAATAATGTTTCTTTTTTATCACTACTCTGCCATTGAGAGTGGTTGCATCAAATTAAAAGCAAACGAAAAGTGTCTTGAAGGGGCGGGGCATATCAGATCCTAGAGAGCATTTGATTGGTCAGAAGAGTTGATGAGAAACTGAAGCATAAGGTGACGTCAAAAAATCGTTGATCCATTTAGTAAGTGGAGGTGACACTGCAAACCCTAGGCTGTTTCTCAATATGCGTTCCTCAGCAATCTTGCGTTCTTGTGTTCTCGTGTAATGTCATCATTTACCGCCAAAGTTCAGTTCCAAATCTCAAGACCACCAGAACGGAGGATGCGTGAATGTTCCCAGATGTGTTGTTGATATGGAGGATGCACTGATGCAGACTTGAGTTTCCCTAAATGAGACGGTGAAAGTAAACATTACCATGAAAATCTTAATAGAGGTATTAACACAATAAGGTTGTTTATTTGCTAAAATTAATTTTACAATCTGTTTTATTTGTATTGTGCAAAGTATATTTGTAAAGCTTTTGTGCATGTTATACATATATTGAAAAGGGAAAAAACAATAAATCGTTGTATGAGTGCTGTAATGTTGAAATAATTTTCAGTTATAAACGCGTGAAAGTCACGTGACCATCAGGAAGAATGCAGCATC
Organism: Danio aesculapii; assembly: GCF_903798145.1. Lineage (NCBI taxonomy): Eukaryota > Metazoa > Chordata > Actinopteri > Cypriniformes > Danionidae > Danio > Danio aesculapii. The sequence continues at coordinate 20,591,563 of NC_079456.1, read as the reverse complement.
TCATTTCTCACAGGAAGAGTTCTCTGTTTTCGCGCTCTCCCGAGTTCGTTCTTCTGAGGTGAACTGGCAAGACCAGTCTCCACAAGAACGCAAGTTCGTTCTCTGCGTTCTTGGAATTGTCCTTAGTTTTTTTGTATCTTCTAAATGCTAACTTTGTTTAAATGCTAGTTTTGTAGCACACTAGCTTATATTTTTAAGACAACATACAGATAATAACAGCTAAAAAACTTGATTTTAGTGTGGTTTATTTATAAACTAATTTCGAGAGGATCACGTGCTTATGATCAACACGGTTGGCTCCTCATTAGCTCCGTAATGTGACCCATTAGATGATTACGGAAGCATTATAAATAACCAGAGTTTTTCACTCCAGTTATCTTCGTCTTGAAGCTTCCCCCTCCTTCCACCCCTACTTCCTCCCTCTTTTTTCCGATAGGGCGACACGGTGGCCCAGTGGCTAGCACTGTTGCCTCACAGCGAGAACACCACTGGTCCAACCTCCTATCGGGCTGGTTGGTGTTTCTGTGCGGAGTTTACCTGTTCTCCCCGTGTTCGCGTGGGTTTCCCCCGGGTCCCCCGGTTTCCTCTCACCGTCCAAAAAACATATACCATAGCAATAGATTAAACCAAATTATCACCGAAAACAACCCTAGTTTACACTTCTCACGCGGCGACAAGCAGGGGAGTTCTCGAGACCTACCTGAGCTCGAACTCCCCTCTCGCCCTTCTAACGGGAGGGAGCCCCGGGCTCGAGGATATTACGAGCTCAGGGCTCTCTCCCGGGACAGCATGCCAAATACGCTTTATTGATTATCAGCTAAGTGTGAACTCTTGAAATTTTATAAGTATTTCAAGCGCTTTCCTCATACAAACCATTCATGTGTAGAATTAACGCAGGGTCGCCATGTTTAATATCAGGCCACTGGATGATGTGATTAACCAGACAGGATAAGGTATTCAAGTTTGCCTTGTAAAAAGTGTATATACAGTCACTGAAATTTGAGTGAAGATTATTTTAAAAATGTACGATTTTCAAGAATTGGTGAATGCAAGCAAATCTGACCATTTGTACAAAAGAATTAGCATGGTAATCCAGATATTAAATAGACCAACTTTATATTTGTTTCACTTTGTTTTATGTTTCCATTGTATAATTTGGAAAAACAACTTATCCCAGGTGTGCATCACTTTTGGGCCTCACTGTATATATTAAGGTTGTGATCGCTAGAAGTGGGGATTTATCACTTATAATGAAGCTGAGGTGAATAAATAACACAGAATCACGTCATTCCCATTCATGAATTTTACATTTTGAATCCTTTAGCACATTTTTCCTAAAGGAGTGCCTTGTGTTTGTCTTCTCTTTGAAGACAGTTTTGCTTTTTGGGTTTTAATCTGAAGGCTGTTGTAAATTTTTTATGGACTAAGAACAAGTTGGTGTGCATAAATTGCTTTTGATAACAAATGTGCTTTTTCAATAAAATCACAGCGTGCTGAACTGTCTTTCGACCTACTTTATCGGTTTGCACTGTTGATGTATTTTCCCCGGATAAATGTTTTAAAATGTGTCTTTATGAAATGGACAACTCTCTGTCTTCATATCTGGGCTGACGTCAACACATAAATGCTTTTCAGCACAATTTGGATGTCACGAGAGACAGAATGAGGCCAGTGCAGATGTGAAGAACAGGTGAACAACCCGTCTCAGTAAAAACAAATATGATCATCCCTGACAAATACAGGTTTTCACGTGGATAGACCCGTCTTCAAGGTAAAGGCACTTCATGGTGTACGCACAGATGAATAACTTGTGTAGCGCATGAATGAATCAATACATAAATGTCAACTTCAAGTTTTTCTTCAGCTTTTTATGGACTGTAAAGTGAATAGACTTCACCCCTCAGGAATGACAATGCAGTTTTGGAAGTATTTCAAGACCTTTCAGATAAGCAATCTTTGAGAAAATACAATAAATGTACACTTACTGGCCACTTTATTAGGTACACCTTACTAGTACCTGGTTGGACCTCCTTTTGCCTTCAGAACTGCCTTAATTCTTTGTGGCATAGATTCAACAAGGTACTGGAAATATTCCTCAGAGATTTTGCTCCATATTGACATGATAGCATTACGCAGTTGCTGCAGATTTGTTGGCTGCACATCCATGATGTGCGTTCCACCACATCCCAAAGGTGCTCTATTGGATTGAGTTCTGGTGACTGTGGAGGCCATTTGAGTACAGTGAACTCATGTCATGTCAAGAATCCAGTCTGAGATGATTTGTGCTTTATGACATGGTGCGTTATCCTGCTGGAAGTAGCCATCAGAAGATGGATACACTGTGGTCATAAAGGGATGGACATTGTCAGCAACAATACTCAGATGGGCTGTGGTGTTGACACGATGCTTAACTGGTACTAATGGGCTCAAAGTATGCCAAGAAAATATCATGCACACCATTACACCACCATCACCACCCTGAACCATTGATGCAAGGCAGGATAGATCCATGCTTTTATGTTGTTGATGCCAAATTCTGACCCTACCATCCAAATATCCCAGCAGAAATCAAGACTCATCAGACCAGGCAATGTTTTTCCAATCTTCTATTGTCCAATTTTGGTGAGCCTGTGTGAATTGTAGCCTCAGTTTCCTGTTCTTAGCTGACAGGAGTGGCACCGGTGTGGTCTTCTGCTGCTGTAGCCTATCTGCCTCAAAGTTCAGAGGTGCTCTTTAGCATACTTCGGTTGTAAAGAGTGGTTATTTGAGTTACTATTGCCTTTCTATAAGCTGGAACCAGTCTGGCCATTCTCCTCTAACCTCTGGCATTAACAAGGCATTTGGATATTTTCTTTTTTTATGACCATTCTCTGTAAACCCTAGAGATGGTTGTGTGTGAAAATCCCAGAAGATCATCAGTTTCTGAAATACTCAGACCAGCCTGTCTGGCACCAACAACCATGCCACGTTCAATGTCACTCAAATCCCTTTCTTTCCCATTCTGATGCTTGGTTTGAATTGCAGCAGATCATCTTGACCATGTCTACATGCCTAAATGCATTGAGTTGCTGCCATGTGATTGGCTGATTAGAAATTTGCATTAACAAGCAGGTACACCTAATAAATTGGCCGGTGAGTGTATACACCATCATGCATAATCTTTCTTACAATAACATATTTCAGTCAATTCAGTAGATTTTAATAAAGATTACTCTGTATCTGAAGGTTTCTGTCTTACTCAGTGCCTCTTTAATCACGAAGAGAGACAAACTTGAATCTTTCATCCCACCATCATCTCCCTTGGGCCCCTGACCTCCAGTGTGCACATCTATTTCACTTTAAACAGACTGTCAGAGAGCTGCAGTTTTAGTTGATTAATCTGCCATTGATTCGATGCACAAAGTTTGTACAAATACATTTTCAGACTCTTCACTCCTCAGGGCAAAAACCGCAATCCTTGGCTCAGTAATCTTTTAAATTAACCCAACAGCTAAACGAAAGAACCAATAGTCTGAAATCAATAAGTTATTGTGTGGATTTCTGCGTTATTTTCAAGAACTGTGGATTGTAATTGAAAGTGGCTGAATGTGGAAAAAACCGTCATGTGACCTGAGTCATCATGAAATGAGAAAGTCTGAAACAAATTTGGGTAATGGAATTGGACTAAATAAATTGGCACGGCGAGAGATTAAGGAAAAAAGCGTGTTATAAGGGGAACAACATTTTAATACAATTTTGTTTTTAATTACAGGTTACATTATATACATGTGTAAAATGCAATCTTTGTTTTAAATAATATTCTAAAAATAATAAATATTTGATTAAGGTGAATAAGTATTTTGAGTTAAATATTTATTAAATACTAAATAAATGCATACAATAGTTGGTAAGAGAAACTCCATATATACTATTATTCTTATCAATTATATGTATGTGTTTGTGGGCAGGTTTATATGGAGTTAACAAAGTTTCGGCAGCAGAACCACCGCTCACTTTGCCTCCTTAACCAATCACCTGCTCCCTAAAATTTATTTAAGGCAGACCAGCCCTCTAGCTCTGTTCTTCTCATTCTCTCAAACCCACTCTCCCTTCCTCTATTTCCTTGCTTCCCATTAACTATCCGTATAACCCTCTCTTCCCTCCTAGGTTGAATCAGGGAGTCCAATCACTCTACCAAAATATTACAGAGACGATACCCCCACTCTGAGTCTCTGAGCATCATCGTAGGACACCTGATTAACCTACCTACCTGTTCACTGTTTATCCTCTTACTTCCCTTCCCCTTCATCCCACTGTTCCCTTACCATTCCTTTCATACCTACAATATAGTCTAGCTCAAAGTGTGGCGTGGTCATTGCTGGTGAAGTGGTTTATGAGGATAATGTTTCTATAATGACTTATGGGTATTAAAAAAACATTTTATGGTGACATTTCATGTGTTATCAAAAATGAAAAGGTATAAAAATGCTACTAAAGTGTTACTTAAAATTTAAACTTTGCGTTAAAAGTTTTCTGTGAGGGAAATTTTAGGTGGGGGGTGGGGGTTTGGGAATATACAATTTGAACAATAGGCTATATAAATTATTACGTCTGAAGAGTCTAAACCTGGGGCGGCACGGTTAGCTCTGTCGTCTCAGAGCAATAAGGTTGCTGGCTCGAGTCCCGGCTGGGCCAGTTGGCATTTCTGTGGATATAGTTTGCATGTTCTCACCGTGTTCGCATGGGTTTTCTCTGGGTGTTCCGGTTTCCCCCAAAGACATGCTGTATAGATGAATTGGATGAACTAAATTGGCGGTAGTGTGTGAATGAGTGAGTGGATATTTCCCAGTACTGGGTTGCAGCTAAAAGGGCATTTGCTGTGTAAAACATATGCTGAAATAGTTTGTGGTTTATTATGCTGTGGCGACTCCTCATAAATAAAGGACTAAGCCAAAGGAAAATGAATGAATTAGTCTAAACCACACACACATGCGTACATAGGCCTACACACACAACAACAACCTCCACCCTTCTCCCTTGTGTGTAATTTTACCTTAATAATGCAAAAAGTACCCACCTACTAATTTAGGAAATCAAGCTAATTCGTTAAAATCAAAATAAATGCGCAAAATGCGACTGAAGCTACGTAGCTTCGTCCGTTTGGCTTTTAAAACTTTAAAATTCACTAGTATGTGGTGAAAAAACAAAACCCGTAGTGTTTCATAAAGCACCGACTGACTGTATGTGTCTAACATGAAAGCGGCGCGTGCCTGAGTGGAGCGCGGGCGCGCGTCATGCTCAGCGGAGTATAAAAGAATGCGCGCGCGCGGCAGAGCTCAGAGATGCGAGAGTGTGTGTGTGAGAGAGGGACAGACTGATGAAACCGCGCTCTCGCTGCCGGTGAAGTATTTTTCCCGCCGGGAGACAAAGTGAGACGGTCACAATGAACTTGAGATAAATTAGATGAATGGATTCGTTTCTCCGTTTACATCCTTTGACCATGACAACGGACTGAGTGGGAGTCTGAAATGGAGAGGAATAACACTACACAAACTCTGGGAGAATGTGAGCACACACTGGAAACCAGTGCAGTGCTGGACAACTGCACAGACGCAGGCTCTGGAAACCTGTCTTTACGTTGCTGGTTGCATTTGTTGACAAAGGAGTCTAGTTCAACACTTCAAGGTGATGGGTCTAGTTTGGCTGTGCGTGTGATGATCGCCCTCATTTATTCAGTGGTTTGCGCTCTGGGACTTGTAGGCAACTCTCTTGCGCTCTACCTGCTACATTCCCGCTACCGGCATAAGCAGTCTTCCATCAATTGTTTTGTGATGGGTTTGGCTCTAACAGACCTGCAGTTTGTCCTGACCCTACCGTTCTGGGCTGTAGACACCGCGCTGGACTTCCGCTGGCCCTTTGGCAAAGTTATGTGCAAAATCATCAGCTCTGTCACCACTATGAACATGTACGCCAGTGTGTTTTTCCTGACTGCCATGAGCGTGGCAAGGTACTACTCCATCGTGTCCTCATTGAAGATGCACAGTCGCAGAGCAGCGGCAGCTGCGGCCAAGTGGATCAGCCTGGGCATTTGGGTCGTATCCCTAATAGCGACGCTCCCACATGCCATTTATTCCACAATTGCACAGGTCGCAACAGACGAGGAACTATGTTTAGTACGCTTCCCTGAAACAGGAAGCTGGGACCCGCAGTTGTTACTAGGACTGTACCAGTTGCAAAAAGTCCTACTTGGTTTCCTGATCCCACTAGTGGTGATAACCGTATGCTATCTTCTACTTTTAAGAATCGTGTTAAGTCGCAGGATAAGTGGTGTGGCTGGCTCTGAAAGTGAGCAGGGCCGACACAAGCGTCGCTCGAAAGTGACCAAATCTGTTGTTGTCGTCGTCCTGTCCTTCTTCTTGTGTTGGCTGCCCAATCAGGCCCTAACTCTGTGGGGCGTCCTCATTAAGTTCGACCTCGTGCCCTTCAGCAAGGCATTCTACAATGCGCAGGCATACGCTTTCCCGCTGACTGTGTGTTTGGCCCACACAAACAGCTGCCTCAACCCGGTGCTTTACTGTTTGATCCGTCGCGAATTTCGTGCCGGACTTAAAGAACTCTTGCTGAGGGCCACACCGTCCTACCGAAGCCTTGCTCGGCTGCTCCCGCGTAAAGCCAAGGTGGCCGAGGCGCCTCCTGTGCTGGTTCTTGTGCAGATGGATGTTTGATTCTTCACTTTGTTTTTTTGATTGACAGGACGAATCAGGCGTGAGGAGAGTCCTTTGGGAGCTGCCCCACTTTCCCTTCCTCATGTTCTTGAGCACTTTTTGCGCATTTGTCTTTCTCTCCCAATTTCCTTCATACCTTTTGACGCGCAGCTGTTTTCACTTGCACCTCCGGTCATCAAGAGCCACTGAGGGATTCAGGACCCATTCACCTTTGTTTGCTTTGCTGCAGGATTTTTTCAAACCATGAAACATGCTTGAAGGGGGAGTTAAATTATCTATATGTGTTTTTCAGGCTTTGAGAGAAAAAAAAGACAAAAAAGAAAGCTGGTGAGATATTGATGGACTCAGCTCTGTTCTTATTTAATGAGATATAAAAGTTTAATATGTGAAGGGGATTGCTGGTTAATCAATCAATCATTTAATACATTGTCAATTATGAATTTACTTGAAGTCGTGTACACTTTTTTCTAAATTTGTCTTTCAGTGTATTTAAGTCTTATGTTGTACAAAAGAAGATAAAACGAATAAATTATCAAACTATGTAGCTAACTAACAACATCATAAATTTGTGAATGAACAATCGAACTGTGCAACTGATCATTTTTTTCCCTTTTCAACTGGATGTTGTCCAAAGAATTAAATTGATCTCAAACTATATTTTGTTATAAATTCACAGCAAGAGATGGCATATTTTAGCCCCGTTGCTAGTTGTTCAAACTACTTATTTAAATTGAGCTGAATCAACATAATTCTTGAGGGTTTTTTGGGACAACTTAATTGATTTATGTTTAATCTACTTAAATTCGCTAAAACAATTAAGTTAACTTAATCGATTTGTGTTAAGACAACATTAAGGAATTGTGTGGAACCCAGCATTCTTTTACAGTATACACCCTAAAAGATAGTTTTGCTAGTTGTTCAAACTACTTCTTTAAAATGACCTGATTCAACACAATTCTTGATTTTTTTTAAGGGACAGCCTAATTGTTTAATGTTTAATCTACTTAAATTTGCAAAAACAATTAAGTTAACTCAATCGATTTGAGTTGGGACTATATGAAGGAATTGAGTGCAACCCAGCATTCTTTTACAAAGCCTTATAATTTCAACTCTATTTTATGTTTAGAAAACACAGAAGATATTTAGCAAAATGTCCAAGCTGATCCCCTTGTTATAATGAAAGTGAATGGGGGTCTGTCACTGTAAAACCCAAAGGTAACTCAAACCATTTGAGGAATCCGATTGCAACAAATCCTTTAAGTTCAAAAACTAATCCCAATGAGTACTGTGAACTTAATCCATTTGAATAAATGAAGCAATTTGAGTACAGTAAAACCCAATAAATGAAGAGAACTCAAACCAACTGAGTACTGTAAAACCCAATAAGTTAAGGCAACTTAAACCATTTGAGGAAACCGATTGCTACAAACCTGTTGAGTTAAAAAAATGAATCTATATGAGTACTGTGAACTTACTCCATTTAATAAGGTATTTAATTAACTCCTTACCTTCAACACTGAGTTCAAAACTCTTTTCAAATGAGTAGAATTAACTTTCAGTAAATTTTGAGTTAACTACACTTATTTCATTTGATAAAGTTGACTGTTGGGTTTGCTGTGTCATTTAAAATCACATGAATGTATGTAAAAAAACACATGGAAGTTTTCTGTGAGGAGCGGCCTGAAATTTAAATCAGAAAAACCTCATAATAGTTTTGGTCACCATTGACTTCCATTATATGGAAAAAAACTGCTTTTGTTCATGCAGGTTTCGAAAGACTTGAGGTGGAATCAATAATAACAGAAATGGTTTGGTGAAAGCTGTCTTACATCAAATACATCCTCAGGGACCTCATCAAAAAATGCTTTGGCGTTAAATATCTTTCTGGGAACGCACAATGAATCATTTTTGGACTGTAAAACCCATCCGTAAGCCATCAAACAGAATACAAATCTATATGGGATTATTAGTTATATCAGTTTTGTGCCAGAAAAACAACATTATTAATTTGTAATTATTGTAATTAGTTTTTTTCCAGTTATTTTTTGTTCAGTACTCATTACAGACACTGTTGGAAGCTTTAAAGCTTAAATAATTTTAGTTCCCCCAAATACGCATACTTGCACATGCCTTGCACGCAAGAGGAATACTTTACAGTAAAACAGTTTCAGCCTAGCACCATTAATCATTAGTCCTGCAATCTTCTGAAACTCTTCAAGGACAATGTTCCTCTGACCGAGCCATTTTAGATGAGCCACAGATGAATTCAGGCTACGTTGATGTATGCCTGCAATGACAATGCCAGGTCATGATTAAAGGGGAACACTGATGCACTTTTTTGGTTATCTGTTCACAATATTTGCCTGGAAAATGATACAGATAATTAAATAGCATGTTACACCAACTCAAACACTGATGGAAACTGTGGCTACAAGTTCAGTTATTAATCTATGACTTATTAACATAAATAAATACATAAAGACTTTATATCAGTAACAGAGAGTCACCCCGGCTGTGAGTTTCTCTGTCTAGGTGTTGAGGGCATGCAGATGAGCCGGTGCGAGGGACCATTAATGAGCCAAACTGATTTAAAGATTTGAATCTGAAGTCACTGGGCTCTATAATTACTTGTGGTGACATTTTGGCCCAACCTCATAGTCAGTGTTGAGCTTTGTTGTCAGTATATTGAAGCCCTTGGGGTGTGTTTTAGCTTGCTGAACTTCCTTTAATGTCTGTATAAAGTGTTTAATTAACTTTTAATGTTTTTATGTTGTTTGTAAAAATGTATGTAGACTAAAAACAACTACAACAAAGAAAAATAAACATTGCATACATTTTGATATAACTAGCGATCCAAAGGTGTAATTTATTTCATTCACATTCAAGATTCATATCATTCAAGAGTGTTTGTAAAACATATGTTAGGCTACTATCAATTTTCTATATTTTGAACAAAAAGTAAACCTTGCAATTCATTTGGAGAAAATGGTGATCAAAATTGACCACAATCAGAAGGGTTTACGCATAAAAAAAAATGGAAGATAATAGTTTTTTCTGAACACTGCAATCATAACTCATATAACACAACTAATATATCATGTTGATTATGTCAATGAAAAGAAAGTGATTGTGTACATCCACACCACTAGGTGTCAGTATCAGTCTAAATTACCATTTACACTGGTGCATATTCGTATTAAAATGCATATGTTTATGGTTACACCTGGTGTTAACACTACTCTAGCATATTAGACATGCCAAAACTTAGCATTTAGTTAAGCATTAGTTAATTTAAAAAATATTGTGTGATTCGTCAAGCTCCTCTCTTATGACAATTACACAACTAATGGACTACAAGTATGGATGCCTGCAAAATATGGGCATGTCCAGTGAGAATGTGAGAATGGATGCGTTTTAGGCTGTATAGTCTGGACGGAGATAATTTTTTTGAAACAATAAAAATATCAGTATGGATGAGGAGCGTTTTTCATTGTAAAATGCAGTATTGAATCATAGGTGTAAATGCGTAAATATCAACTAAGTGATACCACGTAAGTCATAAAGGAATCAGGAATATCTCTTGTTGATTAATTAATTATGTTAAACTGTTAAAGGGATTTTCAACCCAGGCTCATTCTAAAAATGTACTGCTATATACATTTCTAGAGAGTGCCAAATACGTCCCAGGAGGTATGTTTTTTGTAGGTTTTGTTTTCACGAATCCACTGTGTACGCTTTTTGAGTTCTCAAAATTTCTTGTGATTGCATTCATGCCTGCTGTTCTCATGTAAATCCACCAGAGGCCGCCATCGACTGACTGACTGACTGAATGATAGACTGACTGACCGATCAACTGACCCACCCTCCTCCTTCCCTAAACTCAACCAATAGTTTTTTAAAAGCACAGAATGACCGGCTACCCCCTTTCCTAAACTCCAACCGACGGTTCTAAAAAGCAATCCAGAAAAAGAAAAGCCCTCACATGATTTTTAACACATTTTCAGATTTTACCACAGTCTCACCCTTATTTATTTGTTCATTTTATTTTTGGGCTTCTGTTTTTGTTTTACCCGCTTTTTGAAATCGTTCTTCACAGGACTCAAACCGTCATGGTCTACTGCTCTCTGCATCTCAAGTCCAGCGACGTACATGGCAAGCTAACTGGACAAACTGGTAACAGCAGAAAAGCCGTCTATACGGAGGTAAGTGGTCAGCTGGTAAGCGTGAAAAGGAACGGCGTCATACCGCTCTGTAGTTTTCATTTTAAAGATGAAATGCAGCCATATCTCTGGCTACATAATTTGCGATCTCCAGAAATGTATATACAGTTACGTTTTCAGAATAAGCCTATGTTGGGGATTTTATATCCACACCACTAGGTGTCAGTATCAGTGCGAGATGACTACTATGTTGTTAGGAACAACTGATTAGATCGAATAAAACCAACATCTCTTGTTGATTATGGATACATTCTGCCGAAACCCAAATAAAAACAAGATTTTTTAATTAAATACAGAAACAGAATTTTTAAAACGACACCGGAAATCGAAAAGATCTTGCATCCACAACACCAGGTGGCAGTATCAGTCAAATACACGAACAAGAGAGTCAAAGTAATCATATTTAAATCTCTTATTAAGTATAGCTACAATATTTTGGAAACGACTCTAATAATTGAAAAGTTTTGCATGATATTACATCAGTTATCATTGTTAGATCAGGATAAATGATATTTTAAACAGTAGAAAGATACTATGAAGTGGGTATAAACAGTCAAACAGAATTGTATTCGTATTTCAATTCATAATGCAATTTTTTTTCTTTTACAATCACATTGTTCGTTCCTCCTTAAATATAATAATTTGGACACACCTTATAATAGCTAATTGGATAATACGGATAATACGGGATACTTTAATTGAAAACTTCTTTTGAAAATAAAATAAAAGGTAAAAATAAAACCAAAATTAGTCAATTAAAGTCAATGGCCTATACAGAAATTATGCGAGAAAAAAACTCATTCATATTTTATTCGCTATATTTAAATATTGATTAAAGTTACTATTGTTATTTAGTGAAGAGCAGCGAATCTCTCATTTTTATACTGTTTTGTTTGATAACAGAGGCGTTACTTTAAGAATGCACAGATTATAATGAAAGCATTCGATTATTTTCATAACAGTTTATGCTAATTTAAAGATAAAATATACTGGTGAAATATGGAAACATACTTGAATAGGATGATAGCGGGATAGAATGGTAAAATACGGGAGAATCCCAGCATAAACGAAAAGGTTGACAGGTATAAAGTGTATACATCTATTATTAACAATAGCGTTCAACATGAGGCATCACAAAATATTTATTCATTCATTTTCTTTTCGGCATAGTCCCTTTATTAATTAGGGGTCACCACAGTGGAATGAACTGCCAACTTATCCAGCATTTTTCAGCGGATGCCCTTCCAGCTGCAGCCCAGTACTGGGAAACACCCATACACACTCATTCACACACATACACTATGGACAATTTAGCTTATTCAATTCACCTACTGCACATGTCTTTGGACTGTGGGGGGAAACCGGAGCACACGGAGGAAAGCCACGCGAACACGGGGAGAACATGCAAACTCTACGCAAATATGCCATCTGACCCAGCCGAGGTTCGAATCAGCGACCTTATTGCTGTGAGGCGATTGTGTTACCCACTGCACAACCATGACGCACCACAAAATATTCAACAGCCTCAAAATACTTTGTTAGCAATGATCCTGAAGGCCATCTTGTCAACGTTTGTTGACCCTGGAGCAACATTCCTGTCCAAAAATATAATCCTAACCCTAGGGCACCCAAACCACAATTTATGCCAAAAATCAAAGGACAATGCTACAAGGTTGTATAAGTCCTTGCTTTAAACTTAAATTTGACATTAACTTTAAACACATGTCACCCTCAAGGCTGATTGGACGATTAGTAAGTTGTTCCAGGAACAAGTTTTTCCCATGTTTCTAAAAAGAAATTAATCATGAATGACAACCAGTTGGAAAATAAAACTGCTTTCTAAAGCTAGATGGTGTTGCTAGCATGGCTAGCTAGTTAACGTCAGTGAATGCAATTTTTGATAACACTTTACAATAACAGTACATGGATAATGATGTATTAATATGTAAACTAAACATTACTTTATTATGAACTAATGATGAGTTAAGGTGTGTGCTAATCATGTGCTAACCTTAACTACAACATGAGTCACATGAGTTCGTGTGTGAATAACGGCTACCTTAATTACTTGTTAGTACATGTTGTTAAGTAATGTATTAATGTAAGTTTAAGCTAAATGTAACTAACATGAACTCATGAGCTGTTAATGTATAATTGTCATGACTTTACTTAGAGGGGAACATTATCATTAACTCATCCTTAACTACTCATGAACTCCTGTGTTTAATATGTTGATGTTGACAGAACACTTTTCTATTGTTATTCAGTGTAAAGCACTACACAGACGTGCATAAGGAGTTCATGAGTAGTTAAGAATGTGTTAATGAAGATGTGCCCCTCCAAGTAAAGTCATGATATAATTATACATTGACATATATGAGTTCATGATAGTTAAATTAAGCATAAATTAATGTGGTAATTAATACATTTGTCAACAAACAAGCATGTAATAAAAAGTAAATAAGGTAGCCGTTATACACACATGAACTTATGTGACTCATACTTAAAGCTAGTTCATGATTAGCGCATGCGTTAACTCATTGGTCTACAATAAATAATGTTTAAATTACATATTAACACATCATTATTCATGTACTGTTATAGTGAAGTGTTACCCAATTTTTGTATAAAAATGTATTTAAAACTTTTAACTTTAAGGCTTATGTCTGTGAAATATGAACTTAAGCTCCCTGCGCACTTAACTTTAAAACTTTTAAATTAATGAATGTTCTCTCCTGAAAGTGAAACCTGGATGTGAGGTTAGAGATAATGGCTTTCTGTTCTTTTGACAGCGGCTACACACTCTGCAAGCATGGCTAATTGCGTAGCCTATTATTATGGGATGGACTGGCGAAACTGTTTCCTAGCAACAGGCTTTTACATTTTTTTTAGCTTTACAAACACGTAGCCTGACCACCTAGTTTGAGCCTGAAAGAGATTTGACGTCTGATTCATGAATTGAATTTTGCCTGTTGGAAGTAAAAAGTGATTGATTCATGCTTCTCTTTTGTTATTGTCAGAAAGTTTGTGTGTTTTTTTGTCCCCCAGCTTTAAATATGATATATACGCCGCTCTGTATCAGTCTGGCATTGTATTTGAACTGCTTTTCGTTTTTTTTTTCAGTTTGTTTTGTGTTCCTGCTGTGGGAGATAAAAATAGCAGTCAATCTTCAAACATTTGTATGCTCTATTTTCCTGTTGGGTTTGTCAGAACACTAGGTGGCACATGTTCAGTTTAATAATCCTCTGTAAACACACTGTAATTCCATCTCAACTGCCTTTTGTCATTTTGTCCAATTAGTAACCAATTTATCCGGCGGAACTGAACAGAATGTCAGATTATACTAAACACAACTCAAAAGTGTGGATTTATAAATAGTGATTCTAAAAAATACACATATACTTCATATATATAAACTTGAACTTATATTTTAGAGCAGTGTTTCCCAACCCTGTTCCTGAAGGCACACCAACAGTACACGTTTTCAGCCTCTCCCTAATCAAACACACCTGAATCAACTTATCATAACATCAGAAGAGACTCCAACACCTGAAGTTAATGGGTCAGAAAAGGGAGACATCCAAAATATGTACTGTTGGTGTGCCTCCAGGAACAGGGTTGGGAAACACTGTTTTAGAGTATAACAAAATGTGTAATGTAGATATGTGAACTTATACATACACTAATTAAAATACTATATATGTTTGCAAATAATATGCTATAATAGTAACAATGGAATGGATTCAGATAATTGTAAATCATACATTTTTACTGGTTTCATTCTTTAAGTATTTGTCATTTTTAATAATTTCTTGCATTTCTATGATTATGATAGTGTTTTAATGAATTCTCCTATTGTAGTTTATTGGCTTTTTATCTTTTATAGTTAACTTTTTTATTAAAGAGCCTACGGTGGCCGAGAAAGCTTAACGCGCTGCAATTTAAGAAAGCACATGCAATTACAAAAAACACCAGCAAATAAAGAAACGATCTTCATCAATTTGACAGCACACGTGTTGCAAATTGGTCACAACCAACACAATCTCACGGCAATTCGTAACTTTTTGATTTAGTGGCTAATTCGTACGATCTAATTTGTACGATCTAATTCGTACATTTTCGTACGATTTGCTCATCCCCCAATGACGGTTGGGTTTAGGGGTGGGGTTAGGTGCCACGCCTCCTTTTTAAAATCGTACAATTTTGTACGACTGAACTCGTACAAATTTGTACGAATTAGCCACTAAACTGTCAAAACGTAAAATACTTACATTTTCTCGTCAGATCAGGCTGTCACAACACAAACAACTGAAGAAACACGCTGCAAATTGGTCACAACACTTGCAAATATCCACGTAACAGAATGGAAATGTTTCTAGGGGACCATAAAACATGACGGACCCTGCTGAGATATGGATGTGTTATTATGCCGTGAAAGGTGAGTCGTTTTTCGTTTATTTTAATATCCTGATTACACGACATAATAACACATCCTTATCTCGGCAGGGTCCGTCATGTTTTTGGGTCCCCTCAAAACATTTCCGCTGTGTTACGTTTCTTCAGTTGTTTGTGTTGTGACCAATTTGCAACACGTGTGCTGTCAAATTGGTGAAGATCGTTTCTTTATTTGCTGGTGTTTTTTGTAATTGCATATGCTTTCTTAAATTGCAGCGCGTTAAGCTCTCTCGGCTACCGTAAGAGCCCCTATTACAGGTTTTTGAAAATGACCTTTCATGCAGTGTGTAACACAGCTCTAAGTAAAGGAAAACATCCAGCTGATGTTTAAATCTGAAAGTGCATCTAGTTTAAAAATATAGATTTTTTAATAAAAGATTCGACTCAGAGTCATTTAAATGATTCGTTGTTCGTCCGGATCTTTTGTCTGTTTGAACCGGCGTCGACACAAAACAATACCAAATATGTTTTGTGCCAGATCTGGTAAAACGTGAATGCTCCTTTTTCTTCAAACACAAGCAGAGTGTGGGTGTGTTTGGGACTGATCATGACTGTAGTTGAGGGAACATTAATGTGTGAACGTTCGGGTCATTAATACAATAATCTACCCAGCAACAGGAGATTCGTTGGCCGTTTGTTAAAGGAAGGATCAGAAAAGACTATTGGGACTTTGTCAGAGCTTAACACTAACTTTATCAGTACACAGTTCATGGATCAGTTTCTTCCTTTATTTCACAAGTGTAAGTAAGTGTGATTAAAATGGTAGCCTCACCATTTCTCCAGCTTGCAAAATATGTATATAATTGTGTTTTATTACTTGTAATTGCTCCACGCGGCTTGTATTGTATCTAGTTAACTCTTTATATTCACATATCACATCTAAACCATGTTGAAAATGCAGCGCGTGCAGCTTTGTTTGCGGATTTAAATGCATTTGTGAGCAATGCCGTTTGTCATTGCTATGGCCAATGTCAGCTTTTCCTACACACATCCGGTGGTCAAATTTCAAAACAGTTCAGCTTTTGCCACTGTGTGAATTAATACTGAAAGTGTGTCATGGTTAAGAATAGAGTAATATGCTGATGTTTAACTGCATTGCTTAAATGCGCTTCTGCATTTGCCTCACACATACACACTGCACTCTGATTACTTCAACATTGTTGATAAGCTGTGGTGGGCATTTCTCTCTCTCTCTCATGCGCACTAAATACAGTCGACCAATCACAACAACAAATGGGAACAAATGAATCGCTGAACAAATTTTATGGGATTTATTGGGATAATTAGGTAAAAATAAATGCATATTATGAGACAATGAAAGTGTTTTTTGACCTTGCATGCATATTAAAATGTTGTTGGAAGCCCCCAAACCAAAATATGACCTTTTTAATGCATAATAGGGGCTCTATAAGTTTTAAATTAATATTCATATTTAATTTCATGCACCTTTTCTCAATTAACCAAACATAAAAAACAATCCATATCTATCTAGTTTATAAATTTGCAAAAGGCTTCAGTTCTCATTTCAGACATCCATCTCTGTCCTACGCCAACAATGTAGACATTTTTGTATATATGTTGAACGTAGATTATTTTATGCATAACTAAATAATTAATTTGATCTTGGTGGTTCCGGCAATGTAGGCTCATTCTGAAAATATAGCCCTATATACATTTCAGGAGAGTGTGAATTATGTAGCCAAAAGTATGTATGGCTGCATTTTGTCTTTATATCAAACGCTACAGGGTGGTATGACATCATACCTTTTTTCACGCTAGCAGCTGACCGCTTACCTCCATATGGGCGGCTTTCACGCTGTTAGCTGTTTGTTCAGTAGCTCGCCATGTATGTCAGTGGACTTGAGATGCAGAAAGGAGCCAACCACGATGATGGGGTTTGAGTCCAGAGAAGAATGGTTCCAGAAAGCAGGCAAGACAAAAACAGAAGCCAAAAAAATAAAATAAACAAGTAAATAACAGGGTGAGAATGTGGTAAAATCTAAAAACATGGTAAAAATCAGGCGAGGGCTTTTCTTTTTCAGGATTACTTTTTAAATGAGTTAAATCTGTGCTTTTTAAAACACTATCAGTTGGGTCTAGGGAAGGGGGTGTATGGTGGGAGTGGTTGGTTGGTTAGTCAGTCAGTCAGTCAACAGCGGCCTCTGGTGGATTTACACAAGAACAGCAGGCACGAATGGCTCTCGTGTGAATAATATTAGATCTCGAAAAGCATACACAGCGGCCTCTCATGGATTCGCGAAAATAAAAACTGCAAAAAAAAAAAAAAAAAAAACATAGCTCCTGGGACGTATTTGGCGCTCTTCAGAAATGTTTATATAGGGCTACGTTTTCAGGACAGTAATGGATGCCCCGGGAC
Source organism: Danio aesculapii (assembly GCF_903798145.1). Taxonomy (NCBI): domain Eukaryota; kingdom Metazoa; phylum Chordata; class Actinopteri; order Cypriniformes; family Danionidae; genus Danio; species Danio aesculapii. Next base: position 20,573,807 of record NC_079456.1, on the reverse strand, counting down.
ACCTCAGAAGTGCCACCATTGAAGACCACAGCAGGACTCACATCCATATGTTTCACAATCTTAAACCAGCTGCTCGCAGCTTTTTTTCTTTATGTAATTCTATACTATAATTAATTTATAGTCCTCAGAGAAGCGGTTCTATCATTGAAATTCAATGAAACGATAAATTATGAAATCTGTCTGTGCCTAGTTGAGGTAAAATGTAAGGGTGGAATCAACTTTAGTGTTAATGAGGCAAACTTTGGGAGGTTTAGGCGCCAGAAAATGAGAGAGGGGGAGATGGGAGCATGTAGAGCATAAGAAAATCAGACATAAAAAGAAAATCAAAGGTGATTCAGCACTGTGTGACTTCAACTTCTGATTTCAGCTCCATCAGCCAGAGATGAGTGCTTTTATTCTTAGTTTTAAAGGGAGATTTCAGACCAAAAAATTGTCACTTTAAAGGGACATGTTTTGCCCCTCAGGGCTCGAAATTACCTTTTTCTTTTTTTACTTGGCTGCACTGCTGCTCCAAACTTCAATATTAAGCAGCACCAGAAAAAAATTAGGAGCACCCACCAAAACCAAATGAGCACCACTACTACAAGTTGCATCTTAATGGATTTATTGTGATTAAAACAACTTCAATCAAGACTAACAAAATCAAAAACAACAATCTAAAACATGCTGTGATGAATTGTTGATTGTAGTGAAATAATGTAAATAATTGCAATAACGGTTTTCTGCAAAAAATTAAATGATGTTTTGCATTCAAACAAAAATGAAGCACTGCAGTAAGAAATACAATTTTGCACTATTATTTTTATATCCATATAAAAAGAAAATAAATACAATTTCGGCTACAAAACATACAAATTTAAGATTTTAAGAAATCTAATTCAAAACTAAAAAGCTACAAATCAGTCATCAATAACTAAATAAAAAAATCAATATACATCAAAAGAAATAAAAATGAAAAAAAAAATTCTTCTACTATTGTTTGTACGTTTTGGTTTCAAATTGTGGCAGTGTGCACATGCACTTGTGTTTGAGAAAGAGAACGAGTGTGTGATTCTGCAACACAGAGAAAATGTGCCCTGATGTACATTTTTGAGATCCGAGAAATATGTGCTCACGGTAACATATAACTACATTTTATGTTGTAAAACAAACGCTACGGTCGCACGGTACTGCTTGCCTCTGTATGGACTGCTCAAGTCTGGCAAAGGACAGTTCCTGATACCATGTAAAACAAAACCCCAAAAAAGGAGCGTCAGCTTGCAGTAGAATTACGCGATTCTGATGGCTTTTCTCTTCTAGTCTGCTTTTATAAACACTATCAGTTGGGTTTATCGAAGCAGACAGGTGGGTCAGTTGATATCAATCTGATATACTGTATTATGCATAATGACAAGCTGACCAGCGTCTCTCATGGACATGCATGAGAAGACGTTAATATTCACAGAAACAGCACCCCAGGTGGATTTACGAGAAACGGCAAGTATTCGAAAAGTAGGCCCAGAAACGTATTTGAGATGGTCAAAAATGCACTCGCCAGTGAATTTGTGAAAACAAAAACTGCAAGACAAAGTAGTTCAGGGTACACATTTGTTGGATCTCAAAAATGTAGTCCTGGGCACATATTTCCAATGAGCCTGGGTTGGTGCTCTGACAAAAAAACTGCACAGTTTATTGTGTTGGTAAGTGCTGATTATGATTATGTGCGGAAGTGTTATTAACTTGGTTATCAGTCACACAGTACCTTAAACACACAGTATACATTTTTTTGGTGAAGCAGGCATTTATACACTGCACAAACATAAGATGACTCTTATGTCACATCATTATGTGCATTGGTTTATCCGACAAGAGAGCAAAGTTTTTCTGACACAGATCAGACAAAGGCTTATAAAAACAAAGTATCTGCTTTATTCTATTTCATGTTTTCTGGATTGGGAGAGGCACGGGGGACCTGATTATAGCATTTAGACATGGAAAAATCTGAATCTCATGATATATTCCCTTTAAAGGGATTGCTCAAAACCTGTATCTTTCTTCTGTTAAACACAAAAGAGGAATGGTGTAAAATGGCAGCTATTACTTCCATAGAATTCATTTCCTATTTTGGAAGACAACGGCTATCCATTTCCAAGAGTTTTCAAATGATCTTCTATTGCGTTTGACAGAAAAAAAGAGACTCATAAAGGATTGGAGAACGAGTAAATGGTCAATTTAAATTTTAGGATAAACTGTCCTTTCCTGTCATCATGTCATTTTTACTGTGGGTCTTGCACCGAAGGTCTGGATGAAGGCATCTCGAGACTGGATGTTAGTGTGATGAAGCGTCTACCCGTGACCTTTCATTAGGCCTGGCTGGAAGGATTAAGATGGTTAATTGTTTCTCATTAATGGCTGATTAGGAACTTAGAGGGGAACCAGAGGGAAACTGAAATAGCGGGGACACACACACTTATATATATATATATAGCCACTGATTGGGGCTAGTTGACACTTTAACGAATTATGGTTGGAAGCCGGTTTTTGTACAAACACAATATATACAGGTTGTTAACATCACATTGTATTTTCACTGACATCATTTAAAATTCAATCAATGGTTAAACTTTTCCAAGGCTCTCTTGTTATTAAAACCCAATCTCAAAATTGTCCAGTGGTGTGACTCAGACATAGGTCAATTAATTACAGCTCAGGATTAATAATAAATAACTGAGGCCTAATTTTATGGGCTATTTTAGTAAATCATCCATGTATTTCTCAAAACATAGGAACTTTACATTTTGTCACTGAAAATCATGTCCTCCAATGTGACACTAATTGCTAAAAAACGTTATTACTTGAAGGATCCCGTTGAAGATTTGTCAACCTCCCATATTCTGCATGAATAAAGGCATTTTAACATAGAACATTGTTTCATGGTATGGTAATTTAACATTACAGAAGAATAAACTTATGCAGATAGTAAATAAAGTCAATAAAATTATTGGCGAGAGGTAATCCAGCAGGCGCAGAATGTCAACATGACATCAGATTGACATTGTACCCCAACATCATGGGGACATTGCATTTTGTTTGGAAATAAAAATCAGGTTGATGTCAGAACCAAGCATCAGGCCAACATTAATATCCAACATCCAACCTAAAATCAACCAAATATCAATATTTAATGATGTTCAAGCTTGATGTGTGGACGTTACCACTATGACGTCTATCAGATGTTGGATTTTGGCTGTCATAGCTGACGAATACCTGTCAGTATTTGACGTCAATATGGCATTGCTTTAAGATGTTGGCTCGATGTTGGATTTTGGTCACTTTCCAACACAACCTAAAATCAACCAAATATCAACGTCATTTGACGTCATTATTGGACGTCAAAATAACATTGTCCTTAGATGCTGGCTAGACATTGAATCTTCTGTTCCCCTTCGGATGGGGAACTCCAATGCTATGTGGAAACTTCCACTATGGGGATTTCGTCAGAATCCAATCATCTGAAAGAGTATAAAAACGGGCCAATGAAATGCCAATGAGTTGGCAGCGTCAGCGTGCACAGCTGGCGTCAATGACAATCAGTCATGCTATAAAGACGCAGCCAGTGCCATGCTCGACATCCTTTCGCTTTCAGAGCCTTTCACAAAGCTTCTGAGAGAGTCTTTGAGGGTATCTCCAACCTGTGTCTACAGAGAGAGATCGAGAAGCAGCTTCTCCCGGTCCAGAGCGCGTATACGCAGTGGCAGATGGTCGAGCTGGGTATTTCTCCCTTGCCTGGCATCCTTTGGGTCCGGTCCTCCAAGAGCGGTTTGTATATAGGAAAAAAGCTTTCCTAAAAGAGCAACACGGTCGTGCAGCGCGTCTTTTTCAAGACGTCACTCCGACCGTGCATTTCGGGATGCGGTGGTTTCCTATCCCCGGATGATGGGCACGAGCACAGCGTTTCATGTCTGGGGGTCCAGCATGTTAATGCGGTGCTCGCGGGCAGTGCATGCCATCACTGATGTCATGTCTGTTGCGCAGTTAAGATCGCGGCTCGCTCTTGCAAAAGAGCCACCCACCCCAGTTGTCCCCCGCACTGCGGTTGGCACTCGGGCAGATCTGAGGGTTTCAGTGAGAGTAAATCCGCCGCCCCCGGGCCGTGGACCTCTCGCTCCTCCACGCGCTCCATCCAAGCTTCAGGTGAAGAGAAGCGCTCCGTCCTTGGATGGTCGCTCTCTCACCTGATGACACCGGGGGTCAGATGTCCATCGCTGCATCGAAGGATGGGCTGTCATTGTCTGATGAGGATGCGAGCCCGCTCGCTCCCTCCCTCCGGGGTGGAGAGCGCGGCGTTAGCATCTAAAAAGCAGACGTGATGGCCGTGCTTTCTCGGGCTGCTTCGGCCGTGGGTCTGGTGATGGTTTATCCCCCAGCCCCGCGGCCGGACCGACTAGATGGGTGTATGTGGAGGATATAAGGAGGCAAGACCTTCAAAGCCTCCCGTCCCCTTCTTCCCGGAAGTGCACAGTAAACTCACGCTGTCCTGAGGGCACTTTTTTCTGCCCGATCTGCGTGCGCTTCCATCCTCACCATCCTTGGAGGTTGGGCTGTCAAGGTCTGATGAGGATTCGAACCCACTCGCTCCCTCCGGGACTTTGAGCGCGGCGTCGAATCCAGAAGCAGACTTTGCGGCTGTGCTTCCCCAGGCTGCTTCGGCCGTGGCTCTGGAGATGGTTTATCCCCCAGCTCCGCGGCCGGACCGATTAGAGGGGTGTGATGTGGAGGATGAAGGCGAGACCTTCTAAGCCTCCCCATCCCCTTCTTCCTGGATGGGCACAGTAGGCTCACGCAGTGTGCTGCGTGCGCCTTCCCCCTCACCATGCACGCTATGGCCACCTACCAGCGCTACCAAGCGCAGGCGCTGGCCCGGCTGCGCGAGGATGGTTCTGACCCAGGACTGAGCATGCGCTCCGCACCGCAACCGACTATGCTCTTACAAAAAAAAAAAAAAAAAAAAAAAAAGTCGGCTGTGTGTGCCCTGGGAAGGACGATGATCACATCCGTGATCCAGGAATGCCACCTCAGGCTAAACCTGGTGATGTGCGTGACGTTGACAAAGTTCGCTTTCTTAACTCACCCATATCCCAGGCTGGCCTGTTCGGCGACACTGGCGGTGAACTCGCCCAGGAATTCACGCCGGTGATAGAGCAGTCGGAGGCGATGGGCGAGGTCTCTATCGGCGGGATTGTATGATCGCTCCCCCCCGCCGAGCCATCCACATCCACTGCTTTTTCGCCGAGGACGCCCGCCCGCAGCTTTGCTTCGCCGCCCCCGCCTGCGCCTCCGGCCACGCGGCTGCGCCGAGCATCGCGCCGGCAACCAGCGTCCCCCGCCCAGGGCGCCGCTAAGTTCGGTAAAACGGACCGCGAAGCGTCCCTGAGGCGGGCCATCTGGGGAGGAGGGAATTTGCTCTTTCCCCGCTGGAGGGCGGGGCACGTTATTTAAAGGCGTAAAAAAAAAAAACAAAAAAAAACGCCATCAAAATCCTCAGTGAAAGAGCACTTTTCCCCTCCTCCGGATGTGACAGCCCGAACACTGCCAGTCTGAGACGCTATGCCTTCCAGCTCGCAGGATCGGTGCATTTCGCCAATGGCTCATGGAGCACGAGAGAACGGTCTCCTTTCTCTCCACTCCCAGCCCCTCTCCTGGAGTTTGAGTGCGAGACGAGAACATCTCCTCTCCTGCTCTCCTGTGGGACCCCAGCGCTCCCCGGATGAGCCCACTCACTCCACGCTGCCCCGCCGCTGGCACGTCAGCGATCGTGCGGGTGGGACCATTTGTCCTCAGGATTGGTTTGCAGCAATAGATCTGAAGGACGCGTATTTTCATATCTCCACACTTCCACGCCACCGGCAGTTTCTGCGGTTTGCGTTTGAAGGTCGAGCGTGGCAATACAAGGTCCTCCCCTTTGGGCTCTCTCTGTCTCCGCGAGTTTTCACCAAGCTCGCGGGGGGTGCCCTCGCGCCCCTTCGGCTCGCCGGCATCCGCACCTCAATTATTTCGATGACTGGCTGATTTTTAGCCCACTCTCGGGAGCAATTGATTATGCACAGAGACAAGGTGCTCCGGCACCTCCGCCCGTTGGGGTTTCAGGTCAACCGAGAAAAGAGCAAGCTCGCCCCCGTGCAGAGCATCTCCTTTCTCGGGTTAGAGCTGGACTCGATCACTATGGAGGCGCGCCTCTCACGAGAGCGCGCCGAGGTAATGCTGAACTGTCTGAGAGAGTTCGACAGGAAAAAAAAGTGGTCCCCCTGAAATTATTTCAGAGGCTCCTGGGGCATATGGCATCCGTAGCCGCGGCCACGCCGCTCGGATTGCTCCATTTGAGACCACTACAGCATTGGCTTCACGATCGGGTCCCCAGACGCGCATGGCACGCGGGCCCACACCGAGTGACTGTCACTGCGCTGTGTCACCGCACCCGCACCCCCTGGAAAGGACCCCTCCTTCCTACAGGCCAGTGTGCCCCTAGGTCAGGCGTCCAGGCAGGCTGTCGTTTCGGCAGATGCCTCCAGTATGGGGTGGGGGGGCCGTGTGTAGCGGGCATGCTGCTGCGGACCTGTGGAGGGGAACCCAGCTGCATTGGCATATCAACTGCCTAGAGCTGTTGGCAGTGTTTCTCGCTCTGTGCCGCTTTTTACCGGTGCTGAGGGGGCAACACGTGCTGGTCAGAACGGACAGCATGGCCGCGATAGCGTATTCCATCCGGATGGGGGGTATACGCTCCCGCTGCATGTCTCAGCTCGCTCGCCGTCTGCTCCTCTGGAGTCATACGCGGCTGAAGTCGCTGCTTGCTATTCACACCCCGGATGGGCTCAACCGTGCGGCCAACAGGCTCTCACGGCAGCTCCTTCCCCGGGAGAATGGCGACTCCACCCCGAGTCATGCGTAAGTATGCACTCCCCCCAGTGAGCCTACTCGCGCAGTTTTTGTGCAAGGTCAGGGAGGACGAGGGGCAGGTCTTGCTAGTTGCGCCCCTGGCCCAACCGGACCTGGATATCAGAACTCTCCCTCCTCGCGACGCCCCCCCTGGCGAGTCCCTTTGAGAGAGGACCTACTCTCTCAGGGACAGGGCACCATCTGGCACCCTCGCTTAGTTCTGTGGAACCTCCACGTGGGGTCCATAAGACGCGACGAGGAAGACTTAGGTAACCTACCGGTGGCGGTGGTTAATACCATCACTCAGGCTAGTGCACCCTCTACGAGGCATGCCTACGCCCTGGAGTGGAGTCTATTCACTGAGTGGTGCGCTTCTCGCCGAGAAGACCCCCGATCTTGCCAGATCAGTGTTGTGCTTTCTTTCCTTCAGGACAGGTGGAGCGAAGGCTGTCGCGCTCCACACTGAGGGTTTACGTGGCCACCATCTCCGCTCATCATGATGCGTGGATGGCGGCACCGTGGGGAGGCATAACCTCATCATCCAGTTCCTCAGAGGTGCGAGGCGGATGTTTCCCCCCGCCCCCCTCTCATACCCTCTTGAGATCTCGCGGTAGTGCTACGAGCCTACGTGGGGATCCCTTCGAACCACTCGACTCAGTATCCTTGAGATTTCTGTCCTTGAAGACAGCTCTGCTGGTCGTGTTGGCATCGGTTAAGAGGGTTAGGTACCTGGAGGCATTTTCGGTCAGTGACTCGTGCCTAGAATTCGGGCCGGCCTACTCTCACGTTGTCCTGAGACCCCGGCCCGGCTATGTGCCCAAGGTTCCTACCACGCCGTTTAAGAATCAGGTAGTGAGCCTGCAAGCGCTGCCCGCGGAGGAGGCAGACCCAGCCCTTTCATTGTTGTGTCCTGTTCGCGCTTTGCGAATATATGTGGACCACACTCAGAGCCTTAGATCCTCTGACCAGCTCTTTGTCCATTACAGTGGTCGGCAGATGGGAAGTGCCGTATCTAAACAGAGGTTGGCCCACGGGATAGTGGATGCCATCTCCCTCGCCTTTGGGCCAGGGTGAGCCGTGTCCCCCGGGGGTGAGAGCGCACTCCACTACGGAGCATCGCATCCTCCTGGGCGTTAGCACGCGGCGCCTCTCTGACAGACATTTGTAGAGCTACGGGTTGGGTGACACCCAATACATTTGCAAGGTTACAATCTGCGAGTGGAGCCGGTTTCCTCAAGGGTATTAGGCAACCCTTGGTGATTGAGGAAACGATTCGGTTGAGGTGTCGAAACACGCTTGCTGCACCACTCTCCCTAACCCAGAGATACGTGCGCTTTTTCAGCTTTGTCAGTTTAGTTCCCCATTTCTTTGGCAAACCCTGCAGAGTTCCTCCGAGGCCCCCAGCACCTGACTCAGCGGAGGAGTCAGGTGTTGGCCCGTTACGTTGTCGGCATGCCCGCTGGTCAGCCCGCGTTCTGGGTATAGGTGCCTGCTATGTGTGATCCCCGCTGGCGATCCCATACGTTCACTCAGCCACGGTATAGTCCCCCCCTTCTAGGGCAGGCTCGTGTCTTCCCTCCCCGCTAACCATCCTTATGCAAGGACTCCCCATCTCTGGGCTAGTCCATAGGTTGTCACCAGGTCTCCCCTCTGGGTAACAGGTGAGCTCCGCAGCGTCCTCCCTATCGGGACTGAACGCTTTCCCAACGTACTGTCGTATCAAAACCTATTTTACTGGGTTATTGCGACTCCCCGAAAAACATAACTGTTCTGAACAGGTAAGTGAGGGCCAGGGGACACGTTGGAAGACTGTGTCTTGGGGCATTGTAGGTGCGCTCGCTCTACTGCGTGGCACACCCTTCGCCAGGGACGCAGTAAGGTTCTTTCGTTGTGGCGTTTTCCATAGATTTCCCCATAGTGGAAGTTTCCACATAGCATTGGAGTTCCCCATCCGAAGGGGAACGCTACGGTTACTAAAGTAACCCTTCGTTCCCCGAGGGGGGGAACGGAAATGCTATGTTCCTTCGCCACAACGATTGTCCCTTAGCTGTTGAGCGTGAAAGTCTCTTCAGCTAGAAAAGGATGTCGAGCATGGCACTGGCTGCGTCTTTATAGCATGACTGATTGTCATTGACGCCAGCTGTGCACGCTGACGCTGCCAACTCATTGGCATTTCATTGGCCCGTTTTTATACTCTTTCAGATGATTGGATTCTGACGAAATCCCCATAGTGGAAGTTTCCACATAGCATTTCCGTTCCCCCCCTCGGGGAACGAAGGGTTACTTTAGTAACCGTAGCGTTTTGATTTCCTTCCTTCAGTGTGGAAGCTGCATACACCATTGGCTACAAGTAACATGTATAAAATGTCATTCATTCCATTGGCAGTGACAATTCTAAACCAAAATTTCAGTTGAGGTATGTTTTGCTGATTAGTGTGCGCATATAAGTGTTTTAAAAGTTCACACTTAGCTGATGATTGGTTATAAAGCATATTAGACATGCTGTCCCAGTAGTGAGCCATAAGCTCATAAGATCCTTGAGCTCGGGGCTCACTCCCATTTGCAGGGCGAGAGGGGAGTTTAAGCTCAGGTAGATCTTGAGAACTCCCCTGCTGTTTTTAGGTAATAGACAATTGCTATGAAGAAATCTGTCATGTCTATGGTGCCAATTTGGATTAGTCAATTCATTTAAGTTCTAGGTTTTTGGATGGTGGGAGGAAACCAGGGCACCCGGGGAAAACCAACACAAGCACGGGGAGAACATGTAAACTTCACACACAAACGTCAATTGGCTTGGTAAGGACTAGAACCAGTGACGTTCTTGCTGTGAAGCAACAGTGCCAACCACTGGGCCACCATGCTGCCCATCTAAGAAAGGAGGAGGAGTAGGGGTGGAAGGGGGGATTCTTCAAAACGAAGATGACTGTGGGATGGAACTTACGGAGGTTATTCATGGTGACAGGAATTGTCTGATTGGTGAGTCATGTATTGGCTAATGCGGGACCAGCCGTGATCAATCATAAACACGTGATCCTCTCAAAATTAGTTTATAAATAAACTTATAAATACACAGATTGTGCCCCATTGTAGGGATAATATGTGTTGTAAAGATACGCAAGTGTATGTAATGTATTGTATTTTGTATGCCAGTGTTAAACAGACAAAAGAGACAATGAAAGTAAAGTATGAATATTACTTCTAAAACTTATAAAAACAATTAAATTTGAATGTGTTCAAATCTATGAAGATAAGACATATACAGACAGATAGACACAAAGAAGCAGTCTTCCTTTCATAAAAACACACACATCTGCATTCACACAACCCCCTACCATCCACTTCTCTCTCGACCCCCAATAAGAGCCCTAAACTTAAAGCAGCCCATGATCCTGATTCTCTATTCAACCGAATACAGAGAGCAGACGCTTCGCTTCCACATAAGTGGATCAAGTAAAAAAGATCCATAAGGCGTCACTCAATAGGATCGTCTGCTTCACAGGCACTCAAAGTCACTCAGAAATCAAGACCCAACTCTGTGGTACTTAGCTTTCCGAGTGAGAGGTATCAATGATAAACGCTATCTGCTATGACCCAGCCTAATGCACTCCAGCACAGTCTTTTCACAGTCTTGATTATGTGGCGAGGATGAGTATTTCCTGCAAACGCATCTTGAATCCTCCATCCCTCTCTCTCGCAAGTCCGAAAAAGCAACAGAAATCCAGGAGGGAATTCATTAACTTCCCCTCAGCTTGAAGAATGAGCTCATCTCCATATTTATTAGCATGTTGACCGAGCGGACGCCTCGCTGTTCAGTTTTGTTTATTATTCTAGGATGTGTTTCCGCAAACTCTTTTCATTTCCTTCGTGACACCAGTGCCAAGCAGTCGCATCACAGGCTCTCTGTGAGGGTTTTAATTTTGACATCAAATTCTGATTGAGTTTATTTAATCTATTCACAAAAAGTGGCCTTTAGTTTTAGTCATATTTTTGGCTGAGCATGAATCATTAGTCTGAGTTGTTTTGGTTTAAGTTTAGTTTTAATTTTAGTCTAGCTTTATTTGACTTTAATTCATACGATTTTAGTTGATGAAATCTACCCTAGTTTTCGTCAACTAAAATCATAATCATAATACATTAATACTCCTGGAGAAAATAATTAAAAACCTTTATGACATTAAGGTTTGAACTAGGGATGGCTGACGGAAACTGACTTTTATGACACAGTGTCGAGATCCCAAAGCGTTTCATAAAACTGCACCGAAGCATGATCCAAAACACCCAAGTCACGTGACTAAGGTGTTTGGAAACACCCAGGTCACGCGACTAAACCGATTCAAAGCATCAGCCATTTCAGAAGCATTTCGAGACCTGGCGAATCTGCATTTGACTGACAGGGTCGGAAAAAAATCACTCATGTAGATTAGTGTACCACACGTGTGCACAGACTAACTGTGCAACAAATGGCCCGAGTTCAAATGTTATTTTATATGACCAAAACAAGACATATTTGTTTGCAGAGGAGTATGTTAAAAAAAAATCCCTTGCATGGATTAAGAAACAGCCTCTACATCTGGTTCCTCACATATAGTTTTATTTGACTAAGTTACATATGATTTTTTTATACGCAATGTTTATATCCTTGACCTATGACACAATGCTAAAATGTATTTAAGACTTCTCAAGGAGTAAGATTTGAACTGAGAAATGTTTAGACATTTCCCCTGCATCAATTAAATAAATGTTGACATAAAATATAATGAGCATTGCTTTTCAGTGGAATTAAGATTGGTGCTGAGCAGTTGCCACTCCCTATGGAAGTTTCTCAAGGGCCCTAAGAGGGGCTTGAAATGAAAACCTCCACAGTTTTCAAAGAAGAGTCTCCCACACACTTCTACCTACTCAGTCTGAGTGGGAGAAAAGCCATGATCAACCAGACACGAGGGCTCTGTGACTCAGAAAGCCTTTCTAGCGCCAGTGATTTTGGGCGCCTTTATTCTCCTGAATGGTGCCGCATCTAAAAACAAGCTTCCGTCGGAGCGCCGTCTGATAATATGAAACGTCGGAATAATGAACGGAGGTGGAGGAAGATGGAGTGATATTTCTTGGCTCTGCCCTATTTTCACGTCTTCACTCTCTGACAATTACCATATGTCAGTCATGCGTGGCAAGGAAGACTCATTCAATCAATCAATTCTCCCTCTAACAAGCGCTCCCCAAAAATCCCCTAGCAGGTGGAAACAAAGCTTTGGAAATTGCTATTGAGTAGCCTTGAGAGCAGGTGCTCAGAACCGTCAAGGCCATTTTAACTGATATTTTAGCCGAGTGGATTTTGGAGTTATTCGATCAAAGGTTACAGTAGGGAAATGCTGAGATTGAAATCGCATTCAGCTCAAAATATTCACACTTTATGTAATGTGTAATTGAATTTAATTTGTTTAATATAATGTTCATTAATATACTAAATATAATTATTAATTATTAATGTTAGCATTATTTTTGCTTTTCTAGGGAATACTTAAATCTGATTTGTCAATAACAACTTTCCAAGGTAGAGTAAGGTGTAAGGCAGTGGTCCCCAACCTTTTTATTGCAGTGGATCGGTCAACGATTGACAACATTATCGTGGACTGGGGGGAAGAGCGGTGATTCGTAGTATCATAGTTCTACCGTTTTCTCAGAGGGTGACAAGCTGGCAAAGCATTGCTGTCACTCTGATATAAGTTTGATTTATGGAGAAAATGACAAAGCATTGCAGTGTATAAGTGTTCTGTGTGTTTGTCTGAGATAATTTGTCTACCAAAATGTGTATATTCTATACAAAGTACAAAGCCGATCGGTCCGTTCTTGTCACATGACTTGTGGTGCGCTCGTAGCATTCATTCAACTAGGTGCGTCTGAAAGGCATCATGCCACTTGCGCGCACAAGCCGCACACCTCCATTGAAAATAATGAACTTGTGTGAACTCTAGAAAAGACGCAATATACAAACGTCATTTCCTATCTCCAGCAGTCTTCATGAACAGCCATGGTGGATTTACCTGATTTATTGACTAATGGGTTGCGGATCTATTCCTTGGCAGCCACAGGTCCTTCACTAGGCTTTCCCCTTCAAAAGGAAACTTTGCTGCTTGTGGGTTAGGCGCTCAAGTTACCGAGACGCAAGCGAGAGAATACGGTCATTTTTTAAAATATTTTTTTTTCAAAATAAAAGATCCTTCAGAATCAGATAATAAATAAAATGGAAATAATGATTTCTTGTGTCGCCCGGTACCAATTAATCCGGTGGTTGAGGACCACTGGTGTAAGGGATAAAGTACACTGCTGATGTAAATTGACAACACAGTCAGTTTTCTTATGCGCAGGTTCTTTGGCATGTGTTTCGCCCCCTTAAGACTGAAAGGCTTTATTCTGTGAAAACAAATTCATTATTAAATTCAAAAATGTTTTCATTGATGGTCAAGATGTACCCAGCTGAGCCTGTGTTAATACTTTCAGCCATTGATATATACAGTATATCCACTGTTTGGCATCATCTTGTGACTGAATAATGATACAAGTAGTTTAGTGTACAAACTACATGTATAAGACAAAAACAAAAGCCAAAAAAAAATAAACAAGTAAATATTATAGTGAGAAGGTGGTAAGATCTGAAAACGTAGTAAAAATTAGGTGAGGGTTTTCTTTTTCTGGATTGCTTTTGAAGGGAAGAGGGTGATTTGGGTCAATTGGTACTTTTGAAAACACTAGTGGTTGGGTTTAGGGAAGGGGGTGGGTGGGTATATGGTTGGTTGGTCGGGCACTTGCAAGAGAAATTTGAGATCTGAAAAAGTGTAAATAGCGGCCTCTGGTGGATTCGCGAAAACAAAAACTACAAAAAATGTAGCTCCTGGGACATATTTTGTGCTCTGCAGAAATGTATACAGGGGTACGTATCTTGTTCTTTAGTCATCTGGTTTCTATAGTGTCTCCACCCCTCTCGTAATCTTCTTTAGTGAATTGTTATTTTCCTTGCTTTGTATTTGTTCTTTGGATTATTTTAATAAAACTTCCCAAGTATTACCTTTGTATTTTCCTTTTACACGACACAATTGACGTAACAGCATCCAGCCATTCAAGACATCTTTCTTTCTGCAAGCTTTAGGTTAAATTAAAGAGCGAGTAAATATAATAGTTATCAGTTATAAAACTGAACAAATGGCCTGATAGCCTACTTTCCCTTAACACCTTTCAAGCTGAATTGTCATTCAAACTGCACCCCAGGTTCAACACAGAGACATTACAGCTGCATTTGAGCATGACATCTGCGAAAATTACTTTAGCCTCATTACATTCATAAATAAAATCTTAACGCAGGCCTATTTGGCCGAGCAGCGGGAGGCTGACCTTTCTCGGCGGCCCCTGGCGCTGATAACGATCATGTCCTGGACAAAGACAATAACGCTGCTGAAATATCACCCAGCATCCCTGCCTTATCTTCACCTCTCACCGTGAGTCAAACGCAAAAGTCACCATCAGCTGAAACAGCACAGCTTTCAGCCGAAGTCAGGAGAGAGAAAACAAAACCAAGCGAAACTGCCACTCTTGAGGTGACCTGGCTGATATCTCGAGTTGCAAATGGATAGTCTGGTGGTTCGTGTGATAGCTTGACTTCTATGGCAAGCCGTTTTAATGTTTCATTTATAAAATGTTCTGGTATCTATCTTATTTCATAGATACTTAATTTTTTTCTTTAGATACTGGTAACTATTAAATAAACTCTAATGCTGTGTTCACACCAGATGCTGAATGTGTGAATAAATCAAGCTATTTACACGTAAATAGACGCGTGAACATTTTGAGTTTACTTGCGCATCAAATTCACTTCACAATAGTCACGGATGGCTTCTGTCTGCCAGGTGACTCTAGCTTCGTTGCTAAATGACTAACTTATATTTTTTTTGCGAGAATAGCTGTGTTTATGTGCTTAAGGAAGGCTGAAAAACAGCGTATATTTGTTTGCCGCCGTGTCTGAGTCCACTAGATCCATTCAGAGGTGCACCCAGCTCTATGAGTTCAACTCCTCTAGAAACTATACCTGGATGATGGAAGCTTTCAGCGCTGCTTCCGACTGAACCAAACCCAGTTTGATGAACTGTTGTCTGGTGTCGGCGAGAGGATTTCCCCTTGAGACTCCAACAACAGGTGCTACATCACAATCATGCCCCTATAAGAGAAAGCTCCTGATTGGTTAACGTTAAAGATGCAAAACACTCAACTCATGCTGCTTCACTAGTGCGAATTGCGTCATTCGCACCACCTCATTCGTGCGTACCGTAATACATTTTTAATCGATACTTGTAGTTATTTATTTGATACTAATACTAATAATAAACAGATATAATACATATTCATTAAATATTACTTTTTTCCATCATGATTAGTAACTTACTTGTCATACTTCACACAAACAGGACCAAAACAGGTGTGGGATAAACGAAGGTGGGAAAACGAAACAAAAAAGCACAAGACATGGCAGACACATGACATCTCCAGATAGGTGGCAACTTGCACCATAACGAAACTCGGACATCAGCCTGGACCTGTGGCTAAAAATCTGATGTATATGCCACACATTTATGGAAACACTTCAGATTTGAATCCTCTGATTGGTTTAAAGGGTGATGAGGGTGTTGAGGGCACCTCCGCTGACTCCCGTGCTGCCCCCTGCAAGATGCCGCCTTGGGCAATTGCTAATATTGCCCATGTCTAAATTCGCCACTGTTTCCAGCAGTCAACCACTTAACCAGCCCTCCTGGAAACAAGACTGATCAAATAAAAAAAGCAGTGATGCTTACATTAATGACAATGTTCATTAATAGACGTATAATACATGGAGGATTCTTAAAACTATGCAAGACTCATGTTGTAATATTTTTTAAAGACATCCAAGAGATTTCTTTGAGGCGCTTTGTTTGATGGAATCTAAAAGAGATATCTATTATGCTGACTGGGTATGGAGCGTTTGCCATTTTAGGGTTTCCCTAAAGTAGTTTGCCGCCTCGCATCATCTTCTCAATGGCTCCCTCGTGGACAAGTGATGTGGCCGACACACAAATGGTCAGACACTCTCAGAACTGGCCAATTTATACTTCTGTGTCGACAACATGTGGTAGGTCTGTAGTAGCACTCACACAGTCAATAGTCCAGTAGTGGACCCTGATGCAAAACAATCCCACAAAGGACCCCTGGATTTTGTTTTGTGCTTAATTTATGATTAAAGTTGATGAATGCATGCCGGTTGAGATTGAACTACTTTTACAGTAGCATTGCACACATTTATGGCGTAAATTTAAATCACAGAGAAAGGAAATCGACACACTTGCCTACTGGAGTTTCAGAAGTGTTAATGCAGAGCAACACAGACTAAACAAAAAATATAAATACTCAGAACTGTGCCCATTACTTGAAGGTCATGGGATACAGCAATCACTCAACACACAAGTATAAATTGAGCTTTTGTAGATCTGGCTGCTGGCGTCCTCCTCAATGGGCCGACTGTGAAACTTGATCCACTGATCATTTATATTTACAGATGTTATGATAACAGATGAGCATGATGATGCCAAACCTTTCAAGTCATTAATAACAAAAGTCCATTAATACACTTAAGTAGGAACGCCCAGCATGAAACAACACAAGCATACAATCAACGAGACCAGAATCAAAGAACCAATGAAAGACAGGAACTTTCCATAAATTTTAATGTGGCAGAAGTTTCTTAGTTAAGATGGGTAAACATTACTTAAAAGATGCTCCACTGACCTGTGGTGTTCCCCAGGGCTCTAGTTGGCCCTGTTGTTATTTTCCATTTATTGTATATGCTCTCTCTTGGATCTATTTGTAGAAAATTTGGGCTGTCTTTTCATTGTTACGCTGATGACACTTAGGTTTACTTGCCACTCAAACAATACTCTTGAATCCCTTAAGGCCTGTTTAACAGAGATGAAGGCCTGGTTGTCATTAAGTTTTACAATTTTTAATGAGGGGAAAACTGAACTGATTGTTTCCAGCTCGTCTGATCTCCCCAAATTTGGACTTGG
The DNA here is from genome assembly GCF_903798145.1 of Danio aesculapii. NCBI lineage: Eukaryota > Metazoa > Chordata > Actinopteri > Cypriniformes > Danionidae > Danio > Danio aesculapii. The sequence goes on along the minus strand of NC_079456.1, from coordinate 20,556,816 downwards.
GTAAGATGTCATTGTGTGTCAAATCAAGGGTTAAAGACCTTGGATTTATATTAGATGATGGCCCCAAGGTTTGACCGTCATAAAACTCTGTTGTAAGAACTTTTCCAACTACGGTTACTTTCCAAAGCAAAGCTTTTAAAGCTTTTGAAAAGGTTTTACATGTTTTTATCTCATCTAGACTGGACTATTGCAACTCACTTTACTTTGGGATTAGCCAGTCAGCACTTTCCTGGCTACAACTTGTCCAAAATGCAGCGCCCCATCTGCTGACTGGGACTAAAAAGAGGGAGCATGTTTCTTCAGTCTTTTGGTCTTTACACTGGCCTCCCGTTCATTTTCGAGCTACCTTTTGTTTTTAAATCTCTTAAAGGTATGTGTCCCGTTCACCTCCATGAGTTACTGACATTGTGCTAGCCTACCAGATCTCTTTGGATCTCCAATCAGGATCTGCTGTGAATCCCCAAATCAAGACTTCAATGTAGGGATTTCTGCATTGTGGCAGGCTTTGGAACGCCTTACCACCGTCAAGATCACCGTTTTGATCACCAGCTTTAAGACTAGACTTAAGACTTATTTGTTCTCAAAGGCATTTGGCTGTTGGGGGTATGGACATTATTCTTATTTGTTGGAATGCACTTTGGTCACGAAAGTTGTACAAAATTGTACAATATAAATAAAATGGTCGTTGTTATCACAATAGATACTAGTTTGTTTTATATGTTAAATGTTAAAACAGCTTTCCACTGAGTTCTGGGCTTGTGCCAGCAGAGAGTGAATCTCCTTCTGCTAGCGTGAAGAATCCAGTGGAAATGACAGTAGACAGATAGCTGGTACACATCAGTCTGATTAGCTTTGATTTGCTGAAAGCGTTTTGCAGTGCTGAGGTGTTGAGCGTAATCACAGAGTATAATACTGTGACTCAGCGAATTTATAAACCGGAGGAGTGAAGCGTTAAACCTATAGAGCGCATTAGCGACTAGCCGAGTAAACATTATGCTGGATGCTTGTCATTTATTCAGTCCTACACACCAAAATGGGGAGAAAATTCACTCTAATGTTGCTCAAAACCAAAACAACTTTGAGGAATACAGGAGAGGACAAGATTAAAGCTTTCATGCTTCAAACGAAAATAGCATGCGAGTTGTACAAAAGCCTATGGAGAAACAGGGACTTTCACAAATCTGCTTCCTTAATGGGTCCTTTGAGAACATCTTTGAATTTGAGAATGAATTACTGGGATCATTTGAATAATACAGGCAGAATAATAGGGAATAAATATAAAGGGAAGTTTATTTAGTCAAAAATTAACATATATATGAAATACCACTGAAATATTGTGCATCTTTGTGCATGATGAATTAACAGCACTAGTTCTTGGTTCATGGAGTCAATCCTAAATTATATCGAGTTGTAGTTAGATAAGCAAGTCATGTCATTGAGAAAATGCTCCAAATGATTGATAAAACCTTGTGATTCACCCCAGAAAACAACAACAACAACAACAACAACAACAACAACAACAACAACAACAACAACAACAACAACTCATAAGAGTAATTTTTTCAGGACTTTAAAGGTAGAACTTTTGATTCACTTATAAGATTTACCTATAAGAGTCGTTTGCTCATCAACTGGATTCAGTTTACTCATAAAGAGCTGCCGAGTTTGAATCATTCATTCAGATCTTTTTACACTGAATGTATGTACTGTGGGGAGAATAATGCCACCTCACAGTACCTAATTTTTAAAAACACTGTTAGCTGTTGTTTTTTACTGTTTAACTGAAATTACATTCAATCATAGAGAAAATATGGATACAGGACAGGTTTTGTTAGGATGTACCAGGTGGGGTGCAGATGTACAAAACCAGTGATGAGGGATAAATTCAGTGCAAGGTGTTTATTTAAGTGCAAAAAATTGAATTCCCAACAAAAACAAAACTCTTATTTTTCTACAAAATTATATACAAAATTTACAGAGTCCATGTGTGTTCTGGCTAGGGATGGCTGACGTGAAACTGACGTTTCGACACAGTGTCGAGATCCCGAAGTGCAAGTGTTTCAAAATACTGCACCAAAGCTATAGACTGTAAAAGATATGGATGTAGTATCCGGGACGTCACCAATTGGTTTCTGAAGAACGCAAAAGAAGCTACCAGTAGGCGTAACCAACCGTTGCTATTTTGTTTGCACGTCATCGCACCGACCGGGCATACAAAACAAGGGCAAAGAGGCTGAGAGTGAGAGGAGCTACAGATGCCTGCTAGCATTTTGCTTAGACAGGCTTTTCTTTGGGAGAAATGCTTAATACTTTATTACCTGCGACTCGTTTGTGTTCTGACCACATTTGCTTGGTTGTACATTATATCGATAAACTTTAGACTTTTAAAAACACTGTTATAACACATTGAACCACTAAGGATTGTTCTTACGACACTTTTCTACAGGCGGAAAACGCGAATTACTTCCAAACACTTAAAATGTAGCCTGTGTTAGTAAATGCAAGACTATTGATTAAATCCAGACATAACACTGTATGACAACGCTTCAGATGACGGTCTCAGAGCCTACAGCTAATCAATCTGTCAGATTCTGGAGTGCATTACAGTTCTAAAGAAAATTATAAATGATATCTGATCTTAAATAAAACAAATACATTTATAAACATGATATACAAGTATATAATTTTACTCACTTGGGAAATGGAGGCCATGTGAAAGGTTTGTGAGCACAATTAAGTGCACACAGCATGCCATTTCATCTGATTGTAAGAAATGATTCCAAAAAGCAACTGACTGTGTAAAGCCACATAAAACAAAACAAAAATACGAATCAGCCGGAATCAGCTGAGGTGAAGTGACTGCGACCAATGAGACCTAGCTGTCACTCAAGTGGCCACGCTCTTAATTATGTAGACCTAATATAACTTAATAAAAATGAAACGGATGAGTTCTAAACAAATTCACCCCCCTAACAGTTGTCATGAAGGGTAATATTAGCTACATAAAACAAAATCGTTCTTTGTACCAGGCTGTAAACAACTTTTTTCTGCTGTAAAGTTGGTCATTTTAACAGTGGGGTCAATAGAAATCTGCTCTATTATGGAGCCAGGACTAGCGGAATTTTGATGAATTGCACTTTCAGTTACTTCCGTATTTGCTTGACGAGGGAGAGCAGGTGGTTTCCGCTTTCTCAGATGACATTTAGATTGTGTGTATAGCAGAAACTGCTTGTCTGAGTAAATGCGTGGTTACAAACTTGCCTAAATAAAAGTCACAGTCACAGTCTATGTGTGACAGGTTTACATAAGACAGATTTGGATCTTAAAAAAGATAGTTGGGTAACACTTTACAGGGTGTTCATAACTATGTCATGAATATTTTTCTGACCACTTTTTTTTGGAAAAAATAATAATTTGTCATTAAAAGTGTCAATATGATTTAATTTTGTAATAATTTTATTATTTAATAATATTTTAATATAAAATTCAATTTGTACCACTGATGAGGTCAAGAAAACGATCACCACTGATCTAATGCTGCATTCACACCAGATGCAGAAGAATCGCTCGAGTTCAAAAATCTGAACTTCAGCGGACATTCGCGCCGCGTTAACCAATCTGGAGCTTGCTCTTGTGGAGGGTATGATTAGGACAGTTCATCAAATTGGGCTCGGCTCAGTCAGAAGCACCGCTAAATGCTTCCATCATCCAGGTTAAGATTCTGGAGGAGATTATGAGCTCACAGAGCTGGATGCACCTCTGAAAGTATCTAGCGGACACAGACATGGCTCCAGATGAATCAACGTTGTTTTTCAGCCTTCATAAAGCACATAATCAGTTATTTTCTCAATAAAATCCATGTTAGCCATTTAGCAACGATGCTACCATCACCGGGCAGACAGAAGCCCTGCCCATGACACAAATCCGCGTCTGTTCTGAAGTGAATTTGATGTGCGAATGAAGCGGATTTCGAATGAAGCAAGTAAGCTCAAAATATTCACCCATCTATTTACGCGCGAATAGCATGATTTATCTGCGCATTTCGTGTCTGGTGTGAACACAGCATAACACGGGGCATCAGTGTCCCATTCACTTTGAATGGATGACGTCAAGCGTTGCTGAACTGAATTGTGGGTCCGTCGGAGCTGCTTCAGCAGCGTTGCTCCCTGCAGAAGTTGGCGATTTCTCAACTTTTCAAGCAGCAATGGAAGCGTCAGCCAATTAGATCGCTTTATGCAAATACCCCAGCTAAGACAGTAGCCAATTGTGGACCATTTTCATTGGCTGATGCTGCTATGACAATTGCTTCAGCCCCAACTTCAGACATGCCCTCGGTCAAGCGTTGACGCTGAAGCCCCATGTGAATGCACGGTAACCCTCATAGATCACTGGAAAACATCTGATTTCACTTGGACTACAATCCTGTCTCCATAAGAACAATAAATCCTGTCATGCACCACACACACACACACCTGTTCCAGTTTGATTACACACACCGAGCTGGGAGCTGCTCAAGGACTGACTACATGAACCATATATACAGCACACACACTCAGACTTTGCTGAGCCTTGTTGGTTTCTAACCCTGTAACATTACGAAACAAATCCTGGTTTAGTCTTTCCATGTTTTGACTGTTGCTTTGTTTTATTGTTTTATTGCTTGTTTTTGAGTACGATATATCCATACGATTGGATAACCTGTATGCTACTGTTTGCTTGGGTGTTTGACCATTGCCTACATGACTATTCTTTGTAAATAAAACTGCACGTGGATCCTCAACTCTGTTGTCCAGCATCCTTCAGTTGCAATGCCAGACATATCAGCATAAAAGCAATATATTGACTTCTAAATCCTCATTTAAGTGTTTTAATCTGCTGAAATAACATAAAAATCAAAATAAAATCACAGCAATAAAATCACGTTCAACTTAAACTTTAAATCTATTTACAGTCCTAGTAATACAGAGCAATAATCGTTCATATTTGCCGAGGCTGAAGCAAGTTTATCATTTTTTAATGAGACAAACAAGACATGAATAAACCATGGCTGACGAGTACACGTTAACTTGTGTATTTATCAAAAACCGTCAGCTCAACCGCTTCTCATTATCCTCCGCTGTTCACCGGCAAACAATGGGGAAATAATTGGTCTTGATAGAGTGTTGCCATCGGAATATAAACTAGTTATGGAGGGCACGCATCCAATTTTTATTTAGTCTGGACACCTGTAAGTATAAAATTGAAAACTGACTTTTCTCTTTCCTCCTGTTAAATTAATACCATCTTTCTTTTTTTCCCTCTAAATCCCTGCAGTCTTGTATCATATGAAATTCTGGACTGAAAATAAGTGGAAAAGTTAGGAAATGACATCTCGGCCTTGGATGACTTGAAGACGCAAGCAAAAGCAGAAGCGCAGAGACTTGAGCTGTCAAGGGAATGCATTTCCATATATTTGATCAGGCATGGCCAAGACAGCATGACCCCCAAGTTTAATCTACTACGCTTTGCACGAACATCCAATTGAGTGCCAGATCCTCTTTGACCTACAAAAGTCTGCAAGTCCACCCATCTTTATCTTATCTATCTATCTATATATGTTTTGGTTTAAAATAATGTAACAGAAGTCTTTTTGGTTTTGGGATTAAATCACAGTGTCTGGAATTTGTATCTCCTCTATTTGTGTTTTTGTTCCACTTGTCTGCACTGCACATTTTTGACTTGCAAAAACATATTTTGCATTCCTCTTTGAAGTATTTTCATAGTTTGTCTATGAAAATATGCACTAGACCTGCATGGCAACATAAAAACATTTTGTTCAAGCTAAAAGACACTTGACTTGTGAAAATATCCTGTTGGAAATTAACGTTATTAACATTAACACACAATTAAGTGCCAGATTGATCTTATAAAACAGTAAGATATTACAATATTAAACTTAAAAAAAACCTATGAAAATAACATCACATATACTGTAAAAGATGCTGGGCTCCACACAATTCCTTCATGTTGTCTCAACATAAATCGATTTAAGCAAATATTTTAACAATTTTAACTTGGCTGAACATAAAACAATTAAGTCCCAAAAACTCAGAAATTGTGTTATTTCAGCTCATTTCAAATAAGTAGTTTGAACAAGCAGCAAAAATCTTTTTTGTGAAGTGTACTTTCATGTAAAAAACAAAAAACAAAACATATTTACTTAAGATTATAATATATCACATATATATATATATAATATTATATATATAATATATAATATATATATATATATATATATATATATATATATATATATATATATATATATATATATATATATATATATATATATATATCAGATTGAATCTGATTGGCTGATAGACGTGCGATATTCTCCAATAACAGAACTTCTACAGCCTCCTCACCCTTCTTACCCATCCTACGCCCACATAGAGTGACAGCAGATCAATAAACTCACTACAATTTGACAAATATTGCAGGTGTTGGACAACATATTGTACTTTTGAGGCGTTTTTAGGTGAGATTGTAGTTGTTTAGATTGCAATTATGCAGTTTATTTATAAGGATAGTGCCTATTTTAAATATTTATAATTTCTGAGATACAGCAAGTCGGCATTCAACAGCCTGTCATATTGAGCAGAGCAAAGATGGTTGACGTTCTGCCACAAAATGGTGACAGAGAGTACATAATAAGCCCATAGGGTAGAAAAACTCAGCATAATTTCAAATTAAAAGTTGATCTCTCTAATTTGTATGTTGTAGTTCTGTATTTATACCATAGTAGTCTGCTAGTGTTTGTTTTGCTTTGGCTTTTTCGAGGTTAATTATTGCGATATCCTGATTGCAACAGATAAATACTGTAAAATGTCTCTAGACTGATGGCATTTCATGCCGTTCAGTCTTATAATCTTAAAAGCAAAATCACCTGTTTTGTCATCACTTTAGACTTCACTCTAGAGAATCATTCAAATACTAGCTCTTAAGTGACATTTGTGATGTTTCTGTTGTTCTGACGTCAACTGCAGATATGAATGAATGGCAGAAGAAAGTAGTTCCTCATACAAAAAGATTTTTAGACTCTGCATGTTTGATTTTCTTTTTTATATACACGATTATGCCGTGGAACTGTTGTGTAAATGCAATATCACACTCATAGCAGTGCGATGTGGCTGTATATGAGCACCAATGCACGCCTCCCACCAGTGCTGATTTACAGCCATATACTCGTGTCATTCATATATATATATATATATATATATATATTTCACATCTGTCACATCCATAACGACACTTTTTCCTCAATAATGCAAAAATATAAAATAAAATTAAATCCATGTTCTATATGTTCCAATGTTCTATAAAGAGCCAACTCTTGTATTTTTGATTAGCATTATTTATTTTGAATTGTGTAGTTTAATTCACAGAATTTCTACAAAGTAGGGTGTGTACTGTTAACTCACTTTTTTTGGTCACATCCATAACGCATGTTTATTTTCCTCATTTAAAGTACAAAACATGTTTACAGATTGATATTGATAATCCCTTAACTCTGTGGTCAGTTGTTCTAGAAAATATAAACAGATGTTTCAATATAATGTTAACACATACTTTCTATGTGGATTTATGTTTTGAGTTTTAACTGCAAATGTCACATCCATAATGCTGGAATTGTTCATATAGGTTTTATAAAAAAACACTGTTGTCTCACAAAATGGAGGTTAAAGCAATTGTTCATTTAGAATATTGAGTTAATTCAGTATTGGGTTGAAATCACTGTGTCTGGAATTTTTTCCACTTCTCTGCGCCACACTTTTTTTTTTAACACAAAACCCATTCATTGCTTTTTCTAAGTAAACATGAATTGTTTCTGGTAGATCACTAGTTATAAAAACATCAATTTTAAGTTAAGAATAGTTCAACTTGTAACAAAATACACTGCAACTTTTAGTATTTTTTTCTGTACAGAACCATTGCCTCTCCATTATAAAAACAAATACACAAGGGGCATTTCTCTCAATCGGTGCTTTCTGAAAACACTATCGGTTGGGTTTAGGGGGAGGAGGAGGGTGGGTCATTGATTGGTCAGTCAGTCATTCAGTCAGTCGAGAGCGGCCTCTGGTAGATTTACGCGAGAACAGCAGGCATAAATGACACTCGCAATCAGACATCTGGAAAAGAGTACACAGCGGCCTCTGGTGGATTCACAAAAACAAAAAATGCAAAAAAGTACCTCCTGAGATGTACATGGTTCTCTTAAGAAATACGTATAGCGTATGTATAGCTGCGTGTAATGAGCCTGGGTTGACTTTAACCCAATTACCACCGGAAGTGGTAAGGCTTGACTAAAATTTGATGTCAACTTGAATCAGGCTCTAAGATGTATTTTCATAGGTTTTTTTTCTATGTAAACATACATATATAGACTCATAGATCACATTTTGTTCAAGTTAAAAACAAAATGATGGTTAAAGTGACTGCTCATTTAGAAGAATGAGTCTGTTCGGTCCTGGACTGAAATCATAATGTCTGGATTTTATACCTCCTCTTTGCCCTCTACAACAAATGACTATTTCAGTCAGCTTTGTCCTGGTGCTCAGCCCTGTAATCTAATGCTAATCTAATGCTGCGTGCGAACCCCTCCATTTATTGTTTTTATCTCCTGATGGTGCAAATGACTCCTCTGTTTTCAAAAGTACAGAGCCAGTATTCACTGCCAGCAAAAGAGTTTCTCTGTGGGTTGAACTGCTCTAACTGCTGCTTTTTTATTTCAAAACTGGTAACAGCGGTAAAGCTGTCCACGTGGAGGTAAACGGTCACCTGGTAGCACAAAAAGAAACAGAAGCTGTTGGTGGCGTCATACCACCCCAAAGCGATCATTTTAAAGGCAAAATGCAGCCATACATGATAGGATTCTGCCACTCCAATCTTGATAATTCTTGTTTGCAAAGTTGTTTACATTTTACATTTGACTTTTTATTTAAAAAACAAATGTTACACACATACTGTTTGCTATATGGAATGCAAAAACTTTGAAGCTCAATATCTCAAAATCATTTAGAAAGCAGAGAGAACCTTATAATTCCAGGGTGATGACTAGTCCCATCATGTCTTGTATGTTGTGCTCGGCTCGAGTTTTCCTGGGTCGAGCACTCCCCTTTCTCGTTATTGTCTGTCCTCATCATTGTACAGTATGAGCGCCATCCTGGTTGTGCTCGAGCCGTGCGTGTTCCTGCTTGATGCGAGTGTGTGAGGTTCGGACGTGGTCTGGATGCGCGCTCTTGTCCTGGTGTCTGAGTTTGTTTTGTCTGCGACGTGATGTTCATTCTCAGCATCTCAGTCTAGTTGGTTTCGGATGGCGCTGGGAGGGAACATTCACGTTGCATATGTGAACGCATGGTAAGTATCTTTATTTATCTAGTACTCGTGTGTTGCTTTCTGTTGTGTTTGTGTTGTGTAGCATGTGGTTTCATGTTTACATTGTAACCATGTGTTTAATGTCTTGTTTCATGTGAGCACGCGGTCAATAAATTCTCTCATTGGCTACGTGCTCTAGTCCTGTTTGTATGTAAGCACATGGCTTGTGTTGTGGTGTTTGTACCATGTGCTCCTCTGTCTTTCATCTTACCTCACCCACCTTATTATCGTGTTTTCAATCATCAAGTTCACCTGTCCGCTTGTCTGTTCATTGGTTTGCCTTCTCTATTTTTTCTTCTTGTGTGTTCCGTCCTGTGCTGGTCCGTCGTCATTAATTCAGTGCCCATGCGTCATCCTTGAGGTGTAATGAAATTTGTCATACCAGGTCCTGTCTAGTAAAGTGTGTATTTTGCCATGTTTCTCCACCACGGGGAGGTTTAAGTTATTCATACTTCAACCCTCAACCGTGACAATACATAGCTCTGGGTACATAATTTGCGCTCTCCAGAAATGTATACGGAGGTACATTTTCACAATGGGCCTGTGTTGCAACAAAATATTGCACTCAACTTAAAAATGATTGAACTTGTGAAGAAAAACACGTCACTGTAACTTGCGTTTGTTCTGTTCGACTGCTCTGAACTGCATAGTTTTTCAATGCAAAATCTGCTTTTCCTGTCACGCATTTCCTTTTTTGTTGTTTATGGCGACCTGGAGATGGATATGTTTACTCATTGTGCTTATATCCAACATATTTTGCTTTCCGCTGAACATGTTAAAGCTTAAAAAAAAATTTTCTATATCTTTTTAACCAATTCTATTGCTTTGCGTCTCACATTTTTAAACACAAGAAATTGTTTGCTGTGTAAATGGTCATCTTGATCTTTCATATGCAAACTTCTCCTTTTTTCAGTTTAAATCTGTTGTGGAAGTCTATGCTCTTCGATACTTCACAGTCTGCTCAGAGCGCAGGGCTTTTTTAGATCTGATATTTCAGATTTACTGTCTACCGTCTTCAGAAGGTTCGCTTTTCTGGTGCGCATCCACTCTCTTGCCATTGATCATGATATGAAAAGATGTTTTCAGTCAATGAGTTATTAATATTTTATCACAGTGAATCACTTATGAATTATGCACTCCGCGGCCCAGAATGCTCAGAATGTCCTAAATCGTGTTTGTCAGATTATTCAGGATGTGTGTAAATGTAGGCTGCAATCTTGCGTATCAAAAACAAATATATCAAGTAATATGTTTTCCATGCTTGATAAAAAGTTCATTTCATTTTCCTGTGGGCTTGAATTGGAGTATTATTGGTGAAAATACAAGAACTGCACAGAGGTTAAAGAAAAACAAGATAAAAAATGATTAAATGAAAGTCTTGAGGTGCTGTTGTTGACAGTGTGACAATAGAGATGACTGAATTTGTTCTGACATTACGGTGTTATTCAATCTAGCCATTTCGCCTTCCATTAGAGAGTATGGGGTTTCATCATAAAAAAGAAAATGCAAAACGCATTGAATTTGGCACCAAATCTCACTGTAGCCTTAATGGTGTATGGAAAAGTAGAGAAAGGGAATGATATATTTTTGTTATGCTGTATGATTATATAGTCACTCAGCCAGTGCTATTAATTATTCCCATTTACTTATTGAGGGAATGCAGATATTTTGGGCGCATTGTGAAATAGTGATGGTTGAGTTGCTTCAGACTCAAAAAATAGTTGATACTTTTTAATAATTTGAGCATTTTGGAACAGTAGCAGCATACAGTAATCTCATTTAGTGCAACGAGGTTTCATCTGTTAAATGAAAGCCTACTTGATCCAGTTGTGTTGGAACATTATGAGTAATTTGCGCTGACACAAACTGCTACCCAGCAGGGCACTGGCAGCTCTTAGCATGGATGCGTAGAACTAGATGGGGAGAGTACATGTAAAAATCAAGAGTTATGTAAGTAAAGTTTATTTATAAATTAATTTCGAGAGGATCACGTGCTTATGATTGATCACAGCTGGTCCTGTATTAGCCAATTCATAATTCACCAATCAGATGATTCCTAAGTCATCACAAATAACCTAAGTTTGCCACCTTCGTTTTGAAGAATACCCCCTTCCGCCCCTACTCCTCCTCCTTTCCTAGATGGGTGGGATGATGGCTCAGTGGTTAGCACTGTTGCCTCACTGCAAGAACATCACTAGTTTTGCTCGCGTGGTTTCCCCCGGGTCCCCTGGTTTCCTCCCATCATCCAAAAACATGTGACTTAAGTTAATTGACTAATCCAAATCAGCACCATAGACGTGCAGCTAGTAAGTAGTTATCTCTTCATAGCAATTCCTAATTAGCTACAACAGTAGGGGAGTTCTCGATATCTACCTGAGCTCAAACTCCCCTCTCACCCTGCAAACGAGAGGGAGTACTGGGCTCGAGGATCTTAATAGCTCAGGGCTCTCTCCAGGTACAGCATGTCAAACATGCTTTATAACCAATCATCAGCTAAGTGTGAACTCTTGAAACATCCTTCTGAGCATGAAGAAAAAACAGACTTGGAAACTTGTATGTGTTTTGTATGATTTAGTTCAGATAATTTGGTTTATGGGACAATAAGACAAAAGATTTCTATATTAAATTAAAACTAAATAAACATATGTACTGTATAAATTCATGATAAAACAAATTCAAATTTGAAAGTCTATATTGCAAAAAATATATATGTTGCTGTATTATACATTTTATTTAATAATATAATAATAATATAACTGTAATAATATATTTTAGTTTTGTTTTTATTTTTTTGTCTGCATGTATGCAAAATTGTATTAAATTGTAAAACATATAGTGTATCTGTGTAAATATACATTGTGTTAACATACAGTGGGGGAAAACACGTCACAATTGTTCTCAGAAAATAAATTTTTAAAAGTTGTTGCCGTTAACTTGAAATTAACAATGAAAGAAATCATTTATGCAAAGAAAACAAATAACCAGCCATGCACCTGACTTGAATCCAATAGAAAAAACTAAATAAAGATCAGATTTGATAGACGAGACACACAGAACCATCAAAGTTTTTACACTCTGTTGAATTCCTGAGCAATTCATGTGAATTCATTCAAGCTGCCATCATTAAAAAAGCCTTTTATATCAAGTATTAAATACATTTCAGTAGTTCAGTACTTTCTCCTTCTGCCATTTCATTGTCATTAAACATAACAGATTTTCAGACTGTTTTTGTTGTGTTTTATTTTTATGTTTGTATTGTTTGAGTTTTTACCAAAATCTGGTTTAATTCCATGTCAACAGCTCCATCATTAGTCCCAAGAAAAAACACGATGTGTACTTACTTTCCCCATATTTGTACCCAATATAAAAATATGGCTTTTAGTAATTTACATTAATTATGATTTCTGCAATCTTCAATGCACAAAAAACATACTTACACACACACAAAAATTGTAATCTTATTTTTGCTAATAAACTTTTTATATATAAATACCAAATTTCATAAAAGTGGAGACACTGACTTGATCTGCCCTTTAAAATTTTTTTTTTTCACTGTTTATAGTCTCTTGCTACATTAAAAGCAAAAACTCCACATGAAATATTCTCACTTTCCCCCTCTTAGCTCCCATGTGTCATTTTCCGACATGGGTTTAGAGAAAAAGCCAGAGTGAGTAGATAGAAAGGGAAAGTTAAAGGCAGGTTGGAGAGAACACCAGGTCTCTGGGGAGAAGAAAAAGGGGGGAAGAGATGTGTACAGCCTGGATGGATGCCTGGCAAAGAAGAGAAGATTAGAGCAAAAAATAAAAAAGCATGAAAAAAAAACCTAACAACAGAGCTGCATTCATTTTCTTAATGGTACCTGAGCCTCTGACCCAGGTCAAAGCCGTTGGGGTTTAAAAAAAAAACAAAAAAAAAAAACAACACAATGCTGACAGACCCAATCCGTCCCTCGTCACTCTGGCAGGACATCAGCACTGACGGTTAACCTTTTCATCGCGCCTACAGGTTTTCTTTGAAGCTCAAGATGGATGCAGACGGAAGATTTTAATTATGCCCTGATTAAACGCGAGTCTTTACGTTGCCTCCTTACCCCTCGATACTTAATCAGGGGCTGTCAGGCATCAAAGACACGGCAATTTATCAACAGCAGCACACGGCCTCCCTGCAGGTCATATACCCGTAGGGGACCGTCCGACCCCCCTTCGGTTTCACGCGAAAAACTGCAAAAAAATTACAGATAATGGATTCCAGCGGCACAATGAAACTAAGTGTGCCAACAAGCTGTCATTCAGGTTTGCTGAGTAAACGGCGTCTGACAGCACAATGGAGGCCCGTGGATGGCACATTGATTGTGTTAGCACGAAAAACGAGTAATTCGCCGTACGTATGTGCGCATGCACCAACACCAAAGTGATGATTGCTATTCATTGTAATCTAGTGCCTTGTCCTTGACAGCCCTCTTAAAAGATTGCAGTGGAGCTCCCAGAGGGCAGCGTCGAGGATGAGGATGATTCTCCAGCCGAACGGCCGCAAATTGAATCCGCTGGCAACGATTAGCGGTGGAGCAGGCGTGAGGCACTTCGGCCGTGTCCCTTTTCCCGATGAAATGCGCCTTTGAAGTTCACCTGACACAGTGTTTGGTGACTGTGGGGGGGATGAAGTGTTTTTGAATGGACTGCGGGAAAAGTGTACCGCTGAGTAGGAGCTTTAGTGGGAAGAGGTACACAATGGAAACAAACATCATTTAATATTGATTCATTCCTTTCAAGGACATGCGGCGCCTACCGTTTAGGCTTTCTAAAGCATCTGAACAAAGTTTAGGATTCTAAAGTATAAAGGTAACACTTTAGTTAAAGTCACAATTCACGGTATTTACAAACCATGATCGAACACTGCTAGCTTAATAAACTACTAATTAGCTGTTTATTCATAGTACGGTAGAAGTTGGGTTTATGTTTTGGGTAGGATTAGAGATGTAGTTTATTACTACTAACTTTATAACTACTAATGAACAGTTAATATCTTAATAATAGACGTACAAAAAGGCCTTAGAGGGTACAGCAAAGCATTTAGCAATACAGCGCAGTTGGGAAACTGACTGTCAACTTGAAGACGGTGTCACAGACTGGAAAAGAGTGTGGCAGAACATTTTTACTTCATCTAAAAATCTCCAACTCATTCACTATAACTTTTGTCATAGAATCTTCTGGACCGCACTCAAAAGACATCGCATCAATGCTTCCTTTAGTTCTCTCTGTGATAAATGTCCTGACCAGGATCTTTTTTTCATTTGATGTGGGAATGTGGAAAAGTGCAAAAGTTTTGGACTGAGGTCTGTGTTATCTTATCTAAAATTATTGAATATTCTATACAGTCCATTCTGTTATGAGCGATAATTCTACGTTGAATCTCACCAAGCTATATAAAAAGCTGTTTGGCTGGCTGGCTTAACTTCTGCAAAACAACTACTTGCCCAACATAACTACTTGCTGCCTTCACATAATTTGGACATGTACAAGTGATTGGTACAACTTCAGGATCAGGATCCACAATGATTGCCTTATTTTGTATAAATGGTACTTGATACTGTACTTTGTTTTTCTGTTAACTTCTATTCATTGGATACCCCAGTTTAAAGAGACTGCAGGTGAGGGGGTGGAGGTAGTTGAATTGATATGTTTCATTATATCATTTTTCAGCCTGTTTGTTTTATTAACAATAACAAAACATATATACAGTTGAAGTCAGTATTATTAAACCCCCTGAATTATTAGCAGAATTATTTTTGAAATTTCTGTTTAACGGAGAGAAGATTTTTTTAACACATTTGCAAACAAAATAGTTTTAATAACTCATTTCTAATAATTGATTTATTTGATCTTTGCCATGATGACAGTAAATAATATTTGACTAGATATTTTTCAAGACACTTCTATACAGCTTAAAGTGACATTTAAAGGCTTAACTAGGCAGGTTAGGGTTATTAGGCAAGTTATTGTATACGAATGTTTGTATAACAGTTGGAAATGCCAACTGACCCAGCCAGGACTCGAACTAGCGATCTTCTTGCTGTGAGGTGAAAGCGCTACGCACTGCACCACCGTGCCGCTTCTACATGTATATCAATTAAGAAAAATGTATATAAGCATATTAAATATCTTCTAATTTAAATGTTCTCTTTCATCAGATGGGTTCAGGTAGTGCCTCTGTCCTTCAGCAAAATTCAGCATCACAAGCAAAATGACCACCTTGTGTCATGTAACATATATCGACCAATCAGCACGATTATCAAGGCAGAATTTCAAGCGCAACCAATGATTTTAAACAGAGACATGTTGAATCGTTTAAAGAAATTTAAATGTTAAGTTCAGAGAACTTAAAATATTAACTCAATTTTTTTTGCTGCCTAATGAGTAAGTTAAACACAAATGTTTATGTTTTGATGCCAAATCTTGGTATTTTAAGTAATGTTAAGTTTTATTAACTTAATATCTTTAGTAATACCAACAGTGGGGTTTACAGTGTACCCTGATTGGTGATTTGCCCACAACTGACTATAACCTACGTATTCAGAATGTCTGTATAGTGGTATAATGTGAAATACAATCCGGTTAGGAAATATTAAATGTAGATATTTTGTTGCAATCATCTGTTATTGGCTCTAAGAAATCAACCTTAACGATGTGCAGATTTTGAAAGTATTGAACTGTTTACTGGCTTTAAAAGTTAATTCCACTGAAAGCAGCAAGAATGGAAGCCTCTGGCTGTTTCGCTCTCTCCGTCTCTCTTTCTCTATATATACAACCCAAGGCCTTTTACATCACATTTTGTCAAAAACTAAGAAGCTGCTGAATATTGTTTAATAGCAGGTGGAAAATACTTGAACTTGAACTGTCTGTAGGAGTCTTTCGAAAAGAACTTTGATGCGGCTGTTCATGCCTTTCGGCAACAATTAATTTTTCAAAATTTTTGGCGGAAGCGAGGGTGAAGGATTCAGAGACATTTTTAGTTCTCGCCGTCTCCTTGTGCCACCTGTCAGACGAGGTCTGCCAATTACTGCACGCAGCTTCAAGACTGATGCATTGCACAAAACTTGGATTAATGGCCAGGAAATCCATGATAAACATTTGTAAGCCAGTTGGCAGGTGTATAGTTAAAGCAAGTGCCCCTGAGGGGATGTAACACTCCCTCACTCTGCTATATGAATTAATGAGTCTGCTCTTACTGGCACAATAATCCAAACTCTTATGATGACACTTCAGATCTGATTTACTGCAGTCAACTAAAATCACTCTGAACCAAATATATCTTCACGACATGACAAAATGAAGGTAATAAGATGACATTTTCTATGTACTGTAATATAAAACTAGTGTAAATAGTTCAGTGGCGTGCGGGCCAAAATGTCTAAGAGCACTTGTGAATATTTTTTCTAATTTATTTCCTAATAGTATAATAGTATCATATTTTACAATAATACTCTAAAATAATCATTAGCCTTAATACATATTAGCCTTATATATTAGATAAAATGCTGTTGAGTAATGTTGAATCAGCCTTTCTGAACAAATCATTTGAATGAACGGCTTAAACTGTTTACTATGTCGTTGTTCTTGATTTGCCCTGAATGAATCCAATATAGGCTCATTCTGAAAATGCAGCCTTATATACATTTCTGCAGATTGTGAATTATGACAAAAACAAAAGGCAAAAAATAAAACAAACAAGTAAATAATAGGGTGAGAATGTGGTAAAATCTGAAAGCGTGGTATAAATCAGCCTGCCACGAGGGCTTTTCTTTTTCTGGATTGCTTTTCAAAACACTGTCGGTTGGGTTTTGGGAAGTGGGTGGGCGGGTCAAACTGTGCTTTTGAAAACACTATTGGTTGGGTTGAGGGAATGGGGTGGGTGAGGGATTCAGTCGGTTGGTCAGTCAGTCAGTCTGTCGACAGTGGCCTCTGTTGGATTTACGCGAGAAGAGCAGGCGCGAATGGCAGGCGCGAAAAGAGAAGTTTAAGATCTCAAAAAGCATCCACAGCAAGCTCTGGCAGATTTGTGAAAACAAAAACTGCAAAAAAACACACCTCCAGGGACGTATTTGGCGCTCACCAGAAATGTATGTAGCGGTACTTAATCAGAATGAGCCTGCGTTGAATGAATCAGCACATGTGAACAAACTGTTTAATTTAGTGGTTCAGATGTATCACTCAAAAACAGTCCTACTTTATTTGTGAATAATTTAGAAGTTTTGAATAAAATATAAATAGAAAAGTTACATTTTAATATTTTTACATACATACACATTTGTAGGAACAGTTAATTGGTTTTACTTATTATTTTTATATATTAGATTAAAATGCTTCTGAGTACATTATGAACTCTTTTCACAAGACTGTAATGACGCGTTTAACGGTCATCTGCAACTTAAATCCTTGAAAGGTTTTATTATTTTGATTTTTTTTTTAAAATGTATGTGTATTTATATGTCTAATGCAGCGTCTATGAACGGGACAGTGAATTTGACGTTTTTCTCTATTCTGGCTGCTGTTATCAATCTCACACATTTTTCCCCCATTTTCTGAAAGTCTTGATAACACCATAGAGGAGTTTTTTGTATTATTACAGCAAAAAGGATTGTAAAAAAATATTTGTTGTACTCTCCTATTCACTGTGTAACAGGTTTAGCCAACTATGACGACTTCTGCTACTGGTAAACCCAGAATGAAACCCAGAAAAGGGTGCATTAAAGTAATTTACATTATCATATGGACAATGCGACAGCAATTCCTGAATGAATCAGCTTTCTGAGCAAATCAATTGAGTAGCTTTAAACACTGTTTCTCAATCACGTTCCTGGAGGACCACCAGCTCTGCACATTTTCCATGTCTCCTTAATCAAACACACCTGATTCAGATTATCAGCTCATTAGCTGAGGCTGAAAGACCTGTAATGGGTGTAACAGACAAAGCAGACATCCAAAACATGCAGTGTTGGTGGTCCTCCAGGAACGTGGTTGAGAAACACTGACTCACAAACAGCCCAGAGTGAATGAGCTTTTTTATAATAAATAATTTGAGGAATTGACTCAAATAACTAATTTGTAAAAACATGTTATTTTCATGAATGAATAAGCATGTCTGAACAAATCGTTTCAACACTGTAGAAAATGAGGCTTCCAAACAATTATGTTGTCCCAACACAAATCAGGTAAGTGAATATAATTGTTTTTACAAATTTAAGTCTTTTTTTGAGTGAATGAGTTGCCTAAAAGTAACTTGCGAATAAAACGTCATGTGCTTAAATTCCCAAATGGATCAGACAAATACATTTCACTTAAAATCTGATGAAAACACTACAACAGCTTATAATTTATACTAGAATAACCCATCCATAACTCATTAATTTTGCCTATGACACCGGAGATATGATCTGATCAGTCCCGTTATAATCAGGTATTGTTGGAGAAAGATTGATGGCCCATTGTGGAAAAAGTGACTGATGGCTCGATCATGATGTGCATCCACACAACTAATAAAAGCGATTATTTTTTTATTAACAAAATGAAAATGAAAATTCAAATGCCTAAAAGATCAAATGATCAATCAAACTGACATCACAAATGATGAATCAAATCATCAAACCGACTCCGCAAATGATGAATCAAATCCTCAAACCGACTCTGCAAATGGTGAATCAAATCATCAAACCGACTGCGCAAATGATGAATCAAATCCTCAAACTGACATCGCAAATGGTGAATCAAATCCTCAAACCGACTCCGCAAATGATGAATCAAGTCCTCAAACCGACTCCGCAAGTGATGAATCAAATCCTTAAACCGACTCCGCAAATTATGAATCAAATCCTCAAACCGACTCCGCAAATGATGAATCAAATCCTCAAACCAACTCTGCAAATGATGAATCAAATTCACAAACTGACTCCGCAAATGATGAATCAAATCCTCAAACCGACTCTACAAATGATGAATCAAATTCACAAACCGACTCTGCAAATGGTGAATCAAATCCTCAAACCGACTCCGCAAATGATGAATCAAATCCTCAAAGTGACTCCGCAAATGGTGAATCAAATCCTCAAACCGACTTTGCAAATGATGAATCAAATCCTCAAACCGACTCCGCAAATGGTGAATCAAATCCTTAAACCAACATAGCAAATGATGAATCAAATACTCAAACTGACTCCGCAAATGATGAATCAAATCCTTAAAACGATTCTGCAAATGATGAATCAAATCCTCAAACCGACTCCGCAAATGGTGAATCAAATCCTCAAATGACTCTGCAAATGATGAATCAAATCCTCAAACCGACTCCGCAAATGGTGAATCAAATCCTCAAACCAACATTGCAAATGATGAATCAAATCCTCACACCGACTTCACAAATGATGAATCAAATCTTCAAACCGACTCCGCAAATGATAAATAAAATCCTCAAACAGACTCCGCAAATGATGAATCAAATCCTCAAACCGACTCTGCCAATGATGAATCAAATCCTTAAACAGACTACACAAATAATGAATCAAATCATCAAACTGACTCAACAAAGGATGAATCAAATCCTTAAACCGACTCCACAAATGAATAATCAAATCCTCAAACCGACTCCACAAATGATGAATCAAATCCTCTAACCGACTCTGCAAATGATGAATCAAATCTTTAAACCGACTCCACAAATGATGAATCAAATCCTCAATTTTTTTAAGTGACTCAAATGAGTAAAAAGCCTCATTTGAGTCACTTAAAAATTGTTCAAACGCTCTCTTCTTCAAAACATAAATGTATTTAAACTGCTTGACATATGAGTGGCTTAAGCTTTGAAGCTACATTTTAACTTTGAGCATCCAATGACTCCAATGAGCCGTGGAGAGATTTGCACACAGAGCTGTAGTTTCTGTCAAGTTTGTGTGCGGTTTGAATATTGATCCATGGCCCGCTGACATGGCCTCCAGAAAACAGGTGAAGAGGGACCTGCAGCCAGTGCCTCCTGGATAAATCCTGATTGCATCCGTCCTGCTTCTGTCCTCTAATTGCCTTGCAAAATGAGCCTGGTCTTTTGTTTCCCATCTAGCCGTGATTAGCTGCCAGAACATGCTCATTTCCACTGGGTGATTATGAATCTTGCCCATAACACACCTCCATCAAATGACACCGGGGATATGATCTGATCAGTCCCATTATAATGAGATATTGTTAGAGAAACGCTTGATGGCCCGTTGCGGAAAAAGTGACTGATGGCTTGATCATGATGTGCATCCACACAGCTAATAAAAGCGATTAGTTGACTTTACTTTAAAGACTGAGGTAACCTGATGTCTTTAAATGAAACGGGATGTGTGTTATCAGTTTGTAATGAATAATATTCATTCATTTTCCTTCCGCTTAGTTCCTTATTTATGAGGGGTCACCACAGCGAACTAATCCGGCATATGTTTTACACAGCGGACGCCCTCACAATTCATCCACCGCATGTCTTTGGACTGTGGGGGAAACTGGAGCATCCGGAGGAAACCCACACGAGCAAAGGTAGAACATGCAAAGTCCACACAGAAATGCCAACTTGCTCCACTGGGACTCGAACAAGCAACCTTCTTAATGTGAGGTGACAGTGCTAACCACTGAGCCACCGTGCCGCTCCCTTCATCTTATTTTATTATTTCATACATTTGCAAAGTCAACATTTCAAATTTTTAAAACTTAAATTTTATATAAAAAATAAGATTTTCACCTTAATTCATACGTTATTTCAGCTATTTACTACATTATTAATATTAAGTACATTATTAAATTAACAACTCATATAGACAATCAGACAGTAAAAAAAATTTAATAAATCATCTTTCTGAACAAATCGTTTGAGTTAAATGACTCACATAACAGTCATGTGCTTCATTTCAGAGTGAATCAGCTTATTATAACATATTTTTTGATGGATTGACTCAAATAGTTTTAGTTTTAATTGCTAATATCAACACTGAACGCATTACTATTTTCACTATTACTATTTTAGTATTGTTTTTAGTATTTTAATTATACAAATTATTATTAAAAGATACATTTAATAATACGCTTTTATAAATTAATGGCAGCTCAATATGAAAACTTATTTCTGTAGACTGAAAAAAAATGTACTTGTTCACACTAGAAATGAAGATGAATCACTGTGAGAAATAATGTATCACAGGGAAAACACCATTTATCACAATTATTCAATACAAAGTCATACATTTTAGACATAAAGTCACAATTACCTTTTGGTTTTTGGTCCGTGCATGTTGAAAACAGGTTTCAAAGATCTTTAGAGGTGAGAATATGAAAACGTTTTGATCACACTTTACTATAAGGTTTCATTAGTTAATGTACTTGTACAGCAGTTATTAATATTAGTTTAACATATATTAATGGATTATTAAGATTTAAAATCATGCTTGTTAACATTAGTTAATGCACCATGAGTTAACATATTAACAACGTTAACCAACATGAACTCATACTGTAATAAATAAATTGTTCATTGTTTCTTCATGTTGGTAAATGAATTAACTAACATTAATACAACCTTATTGTAACGTGTTATCAATGTTTTAAGGGTGAAAAAAGGCTGTATATGCAATACCGTTTTCCCAGAGATGGGTTGTGGCTGGAAGGGCATCAGCTGCATAAAAATGTGCTGGATAAGTTGGCGGTTCATTCTGCTGTGGCGACCCCGGATTAATAAAGGGACTAAGCTGAAAAAAAAATGAATGAATGAATGAATGAATACAGTTTTATATTGACAGCAGTCATTTAGAGTATATAGATGTGAGTAAAAGCAGAATACTCGAAAAGCTAGTTAAGTTAATACTGCCACTGCAAAACAGACTTGATATTTTACAGTCCCTGGAACATCTCTGATGACACTTTGAGCTGCAGATTTGAGCTGCGGTCCATGCAAATGCAGATTACAGAGTTCAGACTGCTCTCATTACAATCAATCTGTCAGTCACCCATTTCATTTAGATCCCTTCCAAAGTACACCTACGATAACTGTTATTTTGGTGTGTGCCAATCAAACGCGTTTTTGAACTTGAAACTATCAGAAATAAAGGTGCGTGCCCTCCCAACTAATAACACACAAGATTGTTTTCTTTCAAAACCACCAGATATATAGAAAGCACGAGAAATGTAATATCGGATGATATATGAATATAATATCATATTTTACTGGACAACACGTCACACATGGTTGAAACAGCAATGCTGAGGAAAAAAAACAAAGGAACAAAATGGAAAACTATATCTTAAAAAAATAAATCATGTTAAATAGGATGTATTAGCATGCAAATTTCATATTGATAGTAAGTATTACATGTAGCTAAGTTTTTTTTAAATATCGCTAAGTTATAGCATGTTGTTAGCCTGTTTTAGCACACTGGTAGCAAAAATTACAGAAGGAAAACAAACATTATTTGAAAAAGCAGAAAATCTCTGGCTTTAGCATGTTGCTAATATTTTTTTTTATATATTGCTAGATATACAGCATAAATATGCTTAATATATTTAATATATAGATTAATAGTATGTTTACCATCATGTTTATAGATAGATAGATAGATAGATAGATAGATAGATAGATAGATAGATAGATAGATAGATAGATAGATAGATAGATAGATAGATAGATAGATAGATACTGTAGATGTTTTAGTTCACTGTATAGTTTGATATATTGCTAGAATAGCACATTGCTAGTATTTTCAAGCACATTGGTTACATGTTTCTAGTTTTACATGTTTTTAATGCTGTTTGATAGCTATGTTTGTTAGCCGTTTTTAACTACCACACTGCTTTAATATGGATTGCTAAGATATCTTTAACAAAACATGTATAGTCCTAACAGGTATTTAGCACACCCCTCCAACAATTGCATGTTTATGTAATGTTTTTACATTTCTAACACATTTTTACACGTTTTAACACATTGCTAGCATGTTTTAGGATGTTGCTATCATGTTTTACCCCACCCTTTTTAAAATAGGTTTCTAGCACATTCGTTTTAACATGTGGCTAACATGTTTTAGAAAATAGCCAGCATTTGTTACATCATAACATTAGTAATGTGCTGGCAAGTGTTAGTATCATGCTAAAAGCTTTAGCATCTTGTTACATTTTTTATATATATTTCTAACATGCTGGCATGCTGTTAATATGGTTTAACATGTTTTAGCGCATCACTGGGATATTGTTAGGATGCTTTTAAAATGTTTCTAGCATGTGACGAAAGTTTTACGTTTCTAGTTCTAAATGTTACATTCTTAACATGTTGCTGGAATTTTAAATAGTAACATTTGTAAGCACGTTGCAGCCATTTTTATGTTTTACCATGCTGCTAACATAGCTTAATATTTTGCTAACACATTGTCGTCATGTTTCCACATATTCCCAATATTTTAACACACTGTTAACACCACATATTTGAACACATTAGTAGCATGCTTTAGCACACATTACAGCTCGCTATCATGTACTGTAACTTGTACATCAGCACAAAGGAAATGTGTAATTAACTTAACATATTAGCTTAATATGTTTCAAGCACATTGGCATCATGTTTCAACACATTTCTAAAATTTTTAAAACACCCTTAGCATAGTTTACACATTAGTAGCATGTTTTAGCACACATTACTGCTCACTGTCATGTAACTTGTACATCAACACAAAGGAAATGTGTTAGCTTTCTTTACAAGCAACACACTGAAATGACTGAAAGCTAAACAACTGTGTGAGTTTTCCCTGTGGCCTCCATCAGAGCAGCGAGTGTCTGGTGTAGATAATGACATGCGTTCAGGTAAAGCGGCCCGCAGGCCATCCAAACTGATAAGCCTGACATGGCCTACTGTAAAGGGATTTCTGAAAAGCCTTCCTCTTTTTCAAACAGTCATATTAGCTGAGTTATCAGCATGACAGCGGCTGCCCAAGGCCAAACATATTGATCCACTGAAGGCTCACTGATTCGCTCACATGTAGCAGAGAGGCATAATAAATCTCAGATTGAAAATCCATTTTTCATATTGTACATTATAATGTCGGACGCCTCAATTGACTTTTAGCTGACTGTAGTTTTTTGTCAAATTAGATATTTATGCACAATTGCATAGAATTGGCCATTTTTCAATAATATAATATAATATAATATAATATAATATAATATAATATAATATAATATAATATAATATAATATAATATTGATGTTATATAACACATTTATTACAATGTTACTGTATAAAAATATTAGTAATAGTATTAACAAGTGTGATTGCATTTATTTTTATAATGCTGATTATAAAAATAATCCCCACAAAGGACTTTTAATATATACATTAGAATAACAATTATTATAGAATGCTAAAAATATATATAAATATAGTAAGTTATTATTGTTGTCTAATAAAAATTATATTTATAAAAAAATATATTCATTTCGGATGACGAATGGTTGGACAAATGTAGATTCACAAATGTGGAGAGAATTTGGATGAAAATGTCTGATAAGATTTTTTATCACGTCAAAACAAAGAGCATACGCCACAGGTGTTACAATCACCAGCAATCTAATCCTGGCAGATTGCTAAAGCACTACAAATCTGCCGGTGTATATGGACTACAAGTCCAGTCATGCACTTCACTCACACACCTGGCCTAGATACCCCATTAATGCAAACAGACACAGCTGAAGCTGTTCAGGACTAATTACACAGTCTACTTATATCTGTCACAAGGGAAGACGCTGAGAAGGGAAGTGCGGATACAAACGCAGGTTTATTGAACAGAGATGGTCAGGCAAGTAATGGTCACAACCCAGGTTCATTCTGAAAACCTACCTCTACATACATTTCTGGAGACCATGAAATATGTCCTAGGAGGAATGTTTTTTCCAGTTTTTGTTTTCGCGTATCCACGAGAGGCTGCTGTGTATGCTTTTTGAGATCTCAAATTTCTCTCGCGAGTGCCATTCGCACCTGCTGTTCTCACATAAACCCACCAGAGGCGCTGTTGACTAACTAAATGACTGATCAACCATTCGACTGAACCTCCCTCCTTCTCCCCTAAACCCAACCAATTCTATCGATTGACCCGCCCACCCACTACCCTAAACCCAACCAACAATTTTAAAAAGCAATCCAAAAAAAGAATGTTTTCAGATTATACCACATTCTCACCGTGTTATTTACTTTTTACTTTTTTAATTTTTGGATTCTGTTTTTATCTTACCCGCTTTCTGGAACCGTTCTTCTATGGACTTGAACTCTGTCGTTGTGGTCAACTCTTCTCTGCGTATAAAGTCCGCTGACGTACATGGCGAGCTAATGCGACAAACTGGTTACAGCGGGAAAGGTGTACATACGGAGGTAAGCAGTCAGTTGGTAAGCGTGAAAAGGAATGGCATCATACCCCCCCCCCCCTCCCCCGTAGCATTCATTAAAAAAATGAAATGCAGCCATATGTACCTCTTGATACATAATTTTCGGCCTCCAGATACGTATATAGGACTACGTTTTCAGAATGAGCCTATGTTGAATGGTCAACACAGGGGCAAACAGATGTACACAGGAAATCCAGTCGTAGTCAAATACACAGGCGAATGGTAAATAAAGCAGGCAACAGACAACGTGAGTAAACAATAAAGCAAAGGTCTAACACGGAAAGGCAAGGAAAACGCATCATAATGTTCACAAAGTCCATCTAATTTAAAGTCCATCTAACGAGTCTTTGAGCAGCTCCCATCTGTGTGAGTGAAATGAATCGTGATCTGGAACAGGTGTGTGTGTCTGTGGTGCATGACTGGAACTTGTAGTTCATATACCAGCGGATTTGTAGTCCCTTAGCGATCTGCCAGTATTAGAACGCTGGTGATTGTGACAACAGGAAAGGACACTAAGTGCTGGAGACAATAGCCGCGTTTCCACTATCGCGCCTAAAGCGAGCGAGCCAGGGCGAGCCAAGGCCAGTCGCGTTATCACTTCCGGGGCATAATCGGGCCAAAGCGGGGCTTCCTTGGGGCCAGCGTCCGGCCTTTTTCGGCCCGCCGAATACCTTGGGCCAAGGAGGGCCAACTGGGGCTTCGGGGTGGGGTTACGTACAAAGGCGGAGTTTTCCTGTCAGGTAAAGAGGACACAAGATGCTTTCTTCCCTAACATTTGTTTTGCTATCGCGCTTGATCAACTCACTAAGAAGAAGAAAAAATAAATGCCGCCGAACTCGAATGTCCTTATCCAGGGATCGCTGTCTGGCCCTACACCAACAGACCACAAACAGTAAAAAAGCAATCGCTTCGGTGTTCTCCATCTTCCAGCTCTCGTAGTGATTCCAGGTTGTGTTTGTGGTTATAATTTGAGTTTTTTGTTCCCGCTGAAGTGGGCGGGTTGTGTGACGGGTTGTGTGACGTTTGATTCAGGGGACGTTCTGGGGGCGGTGTTTGCGTGACGCGCTGCGAGCAACTAGCCCGACAGTGGAAACGCGACATGATTTCAGCCTCATTTCTCAACCTCCCGGACTACTGGCCCGGCCTGGCCCGATTAAAGCCCTGGCTCGCACTGGCCCGATAGTGGAAATGCGGCTAATGTGGGTCTTAGGAACCTAATCACTGGCACATTTTTGGAAATGTCCAGTAATAAAACAATTTTGGGTAGAAGTAATAGAAAACACACTTAATATTACACAACTCTTTTAAATCATGGTTATTTATTTTGGAAGCTTTAATATCCAAATAAGTAAATCTGAAAAATACTCACTTGATATTCGCAGCCAAAAAAGCAATTACGAGACACTGGTTATTTACT
This sequence comes from Danio aesculapii, assembly GCF_903798145.1. NCBI lineage: Eukaryota > Metazoa > Chordata > Actinopteri > Cypriniformes > Danionidae > Danio > Danio aesculapii. The sequence continues at coordinate 20,529,549 of NC_079456.1, read as the reverse complement.
GAATCCGCGACAATAGGAGAAATACTTAATGATATTTATGTAATGGAAAAAAATTACATTCTCCCTTTGACTCCAAATTAATGTATTTGAAATATCTGTGGAAATATCTGGTCCAAGTGGACTGAATACATCAGGTTGCTCCATCCAATCTTCGTAGAAATATAAAAATATTACTACCTTATTCCCATCCACAGAACAAACATTTTTTTTTAATTTAGGACCCATTGTACTCCCCCTCTTAATCCTGTCTCTAGATAAGGAATTTAGAGCTGATAATAACTAAACTAAAGTTAAGCGAATAATTAAAGATTCGACCCTCTCTGACCTACGTATATTTAGTTATTGATGTTATTTATGTTATCACTTTATTGTTACTGTTGTTTTCATATATTTTATTTTATGAAACTTTTGTATTGTATTGTGTTCTGTTACTTTATAGTTTGTAAAAAAGAAAAACGTTTAGCTATGGGAAATGTACACTCTCTTAAGTGAAATCATAGTACTGTATGTATTGCTACTATTAAAAAAATAATAATAATATATATATATATATATATATATATATATATATATATATATATATATATATATATATATATATATATATATATATATATATATATATAATGTATATAATGTATATAAATATAGAATTTTAACAATGCCACTTATCTGTTTTCTTTTTATGGGGTAGTTTAAAAAAATAAGTAAAACTAAATAAAATTTAATTAAACTAAAAGAAAGAAAAACTCAAATAAAACAAAACAAAATAAAAACAGAATAAAATAAACCATTGTAAGGTATTTTTATTATGTGTAGTATAAACTGGAAATCCACACAGGGGTTTTCACAATGCTGAGGTTCTGGCTTTGACTGAGACCGAGATACACTTCAAGTGACAGAAAGAGAAACAGAAATATATATACGTCTCTCATCTAACATGTCGAAAATAGTCTGTTTCATTTGGCAGCAAAACCAGGCGCAGTCTTCAGTAATTGCCTTACACATGCGCTACGCGGATTCAACATTGTCAACAATTTGCCATAGACTAACTACAGGTTTCCTTCTGAAGTTAAAGAAGAAAGACTATAGAGTACATTGTGATGATACACAAGACAAAATCTGAACAAAAGTCCTATATTTACAAAAAAAAAAAGGAGAACTTTTGATGAAGAGTTGAAACACAAGCGGAGAGAAAGTAATATAATATTTAAAGGAGCTATAATTTAGGAATGAATTACTGTATGAACAGCTTGTAATTTATAAATAATAATGTGTTATTAATTTCCTTAAAATTAAGCTTTTTTAATTGAAGCCTTTTTATTTAACAAAAAAAATATTTGTTTTGATTTATTATTTTTTATTTTTGCCTGAACTAAAATATTAAAAGTGGAATATATATTTTTTGTGGTCATTCATTTAATCACAGAGTATTTTAGAATTTATTTTATTTTAATATTTTTTTTTTATCAATGGGGATTGATTTTTTTTATGCAATTTATTTTGATATCAGATTTTTTATATATGTTTTCAAGGCATTTAAAAAATATCTAAGTGCCATTCAAATTCACTGTATAATTGTGGATCAAAGTGCACAGATATGATGAAAACCGCAGACGAGTTTTTATATCTGGAATGAATGGAGATCCGTGGGCTTAATTAAAGTTTTCTGACTTTCTGCTCAATTTCTGCTCAACAGATGTGCTATAAGCTGCCGTTTTGATTAAGTTGCTGCTCACAAAGCTTTTAAGAGTGAATGATCTTCACCATAAAGCAATAAATCAATAAGATGTGAATAAAAATGCGTCTGGTTTGATTTCACCGTCCAGCTTTTAATCACATCGGCAAGTAGAGTGATAAACTCGAGTTATGAAAGTTGATGAACTTTCAATGTCACTCGAAAGTCACTCAATAGTCACCAAGTGGCTGTCAAAATCCTGTCAGTCAGGCTTGAGGATTGTCTGGATGGACTGACAGAGAGCAGAATGAAAGTTATATATCAGGATGATGTTCAAAATTTTGCCCTGCTTCTGAACTCATCTAATGTATATGCAAATACATTTTTTTTTGGTCAAACATGTTGGTCGACATTAATAAAAAACACAGATTGAGTAATAATAATAACAATGAAAATCTCTTGATAATTCACTCACCTCTATATCTTCTAAGTTAGCCATTTCTTTCTTCAGTGTAAAGAAAATACATTTTTTGGGAAAACATTCCAGGATTTTTCTTCATATAGTAGACTTTTATGGTGCTCAATCATTCGAAATTCCAAGTAAAACAACCCCAGCCAAGAAATAAGGGTCTTAAATTTTAAAACAGTTTGATTTTCAGCACAGGCTCATCGAAAATATGTGTTTTAACTTTCATTTTTGCAAAAATACATTGCTCCGGGGGCGTTTTACTGCACATTTTAGATGACAAATCTAGAAGAGGGTGCTGTCTACATTTTTGAGAATCTGAAATATGTTACTCAGGGTACATTTTCATGATGGCAATTCGATGCCAAAAATAATAAAGCGCACCGGTAATGTTTACGCAAGAAGAGAAGATTACAGACCTATACGCGAGGAAACTTGTGCCTGCGTGTGAACATCCAAACTTAACAGATCCACCTGCCACTAAAGGATGACACCGTCTACTTGCCAACACGAAGATTCTGAGCGCACGATGTACGCTCTTATAAGTAAGGTTATGCCTCACAAAATGCTTTTGTAGTTAATAATTTTTCATTTTTAATGGAAAAAGACAAACACAGCCTCATTGGAAATATTGTTTTTTCACAACCTGAAGTCATTACAGTCATTACAGGTTACAAAATATGTCTCTAGTCATTATTTTAGAAGATTAACCATTATTATTTGACAGTTTCTCGAGATTAAGTCATTAGAAAGCATCACAGAAAGTTTCTTATGATTATGACTTGCAAATTATATATAGTTTTTTATTTAATGGCTTTATCTTTTAACCTGCGTCCAATCCTGGCTAACTTCCAGAAAGGGACCATAGTGTTAGAGACGGTGAGCGAGTGAGAAAATGTGAGGCATAACTCCGCTTGTGAAAGCGTACATCATGTGCACATATAGATATATACATTAGATGTCGCCTGCCCTGGTGTTGTCTATTGAAAGGAATGCATCAATAGTGCCGCCATTTTAGTACAGGTAGCACTCCTTTGAAATTAATGCGGGACCAAGCTACAGTGGAGGACTGTGGCCATCCAAAGCCAGAGATATACACATATACACATTTATCTATGATCGGGAGTTTTCCCGGAGGTCAGTATGCAATTTTTTTTTTAAATTACGAAAATTATAATTTTACATCACTTTTCTACATTGATGGATAAGTGATCGCTCAGGCATTCCTGACAAAAAGCTTGTGTTTGTGTGTATGGAAATGTACTATCCTTCCTCCCTGTTAAATTTGATCTAATTCATGCCCTGAAACACACCCCCTTTCCCACTTTCACTTCTCATACTGACGGAGGGAGCGATTCGTTTGTGAATGAATCTCCATTCTGAACGACTCGTTCACTTAGCCATCAATAATACAAGTTTCTGGCACCGCAGCATCTCGTTGTCATATTTCATTCACATTGTTTGCTGATTTTATTCAGCAAAACTAGCATAAGCCGAGTATTTAGAGCGAGTTGGTGCTACTTTGCCTAATGGTGAATGGAGTAAGTGACTGTATTATCCTCAATAACGTTACCTGTTTAGCACAAAAGTTAATAACTTAAAAGTTAATAAAATAAATGTTACCTATGAAATGTTCTGCCTTTGTGCTTTGCTAGCTCGTTACTACACCCGTTGACAGCGCTAAAGTCCAGCATCTTCACGTAGTAACACTGTCTTGACTAGTGCGATTGAATGACATTTTTCCTGGGAGCACTGTACAAATGTGGCGGCGCTACTGACGCATGCTCAGGGTCTGTATGCGATATTTAGTGTATTTATCTATGGTGTGCACAGATGATGATGTACGTGCTCTAGAGTTTAGAGCGAGCTCACAAGCGCCTGTTTCCTCATGGTGGCAAGTGGATCAGTTCAGCGTGCGCCTTGTGTGTATTTTTGTAATCTTCTCGCGGTTCACTTCTCGTCGTGCGTAAACATCACAATGGCGCTTGATTATTTATGCCAATTAATGAAAAAAATAAAAAATAAGTAGTTGCCTTCATACATTTTGTTCTAACTTTCCACACTTCTTTACACATCCATGAGAGGGCTGTGCTTTTTGTACAGATTGTCTAGAAAACCACTGACCTAAACTCTATGTTAAACCCAACCAATAGTGTTTCCAAAAGCAAAAGTAAGAGAAAAAAATGCACTGCAATCATACACTTTACCTTGATTTTATCTCCCAAGTGCTCTGCATCACAAATACATCACAACACCATACAAAGTGAGCAACTGAACACGACAGAAAAGCTGTCTATATGAAGATAGACAGTTGAGGCAAACGTATTCAGTCACAAATCATAGACATTGTTAAATTGTTTTGTTGTGCAAATAAACTGCATGAAAATAATCCTTTTGGCTCCATAGACTTCCATTCATACGCACGTGAATGTGGCAGACCGGGAACGCAAGCTTGTGCGACAAGTTTCATAGTTTGCTGCGTTGCAAAGTTCAAGCTTGGTGAACTCTGACCTAAAAAATTGCACCACGTGGCTGCATAAGACCAATCGACGATCAAAACATGACCTCTCTGGACAGAAATGTTAAATTTGGACCAATCGCAGTTTTTAAATGTCTAATCAAATGCTTTAATCCCGCCCCTTTTGCAGCGCCGTATTACAGAAATTCGTATGCTTTCACTGTAGTGTGACCATGGCATAATTCATCATTAAAATGTCCCTGTAAATATCATTAGTGTCAAAAAGAACAAAGCTGCCCCACAGCACTCATTTTACCTAGAAACTTCGGTCAAACGTACACTGTGAAAAATGAAATGACAAAAAGTCAAGACAACAAATATTTTTATGTTGCTTTAACAAATATTTATAAGTTAATCAGGTTTCAAACATATTTTACAAGCTATATAAAGTCTAACATAATACATTGGGTCAGTTTGAATGATCTAAGTTGAGATGACTTGCAAAGTTAATTTGATTCAGTCAGCAAGAATTTTTTTACAGAGCATGTTGAAGTTGAATGTTAAATTTCCAATAAATTCTAATAATCCTAATATGTCCAAAATAATGAGACCATTCAAATGTGCTGGTTTTAATGCAATGTAAAAAATGCTCGGTTCCACACAATATGTTGATTGAACATAAAACAATTAAGTTGTCACAAAAAAACTTTAAGAATTGTGTTGTTTCAACTCATTTTAAATGAGTAGTTTGAACAAGCAAAAAAAAGTAATTTTTTGATTGTGGTTAAAACACTCAAATTTCTTTTTAATTTTAAATCAATTTATTATTTATTTTAAATCAAAACCATTAAAATCTTCTGAGATAGTTTCTATGGTTTACTTCAGCGTGATATCTAATCATTCTAAGGTGGGATTTTGAATGACATCTGAACTCAATGTCTTCAGGAAAGCCGGAATGTGTTGGTGTTATGGAAGCAGACGGACAAACAGGGTGAGTAAATGGTAAACGATGTTTCTTATAACAGCGGAGCAACAGAAGAATAACAATGGGAAAGTGAATGAAGTTCGGGTTGATCGAATAGTCCTTCTCTGAGCAGGATGGATGACAGACACTGAGGAAGACCGAATGCACACACCAGATGGCTTGCGGGGAAGACAGACTGACGAAACACACAACTCTTGACAGGACACTGGGAACGCTGGACAAACTGGAAGTAAACAGAGAACAGGTAAGTGTCAAATGGCGAGTTTAGATGATAGTGAATACCAGGAGGGTACTCTCTATGAGTCCGCTTCATTGAAACGAGCCCGGACAATGAATGATGTGAGGTGTGTGCTTATGTAGTGTGCTAAGGTGATAGAGTGCAGCTGTGTGAAATTGGTGGAAGAGCCAGAGTTGGAAACCCCCAAACTTGTTTTTAATGGGCAGTCATGCTGATGTTTTTTGTAACCTGAGTCTGTAATGACTTCAGGTTGTGAAAAATAATTTTTCCAATGAGGCTGTGTTTGTCTTTTTTCATAAAAAAAAATAATTAACTACTAAAGTATTTTAGAGCTATAGTGAGATTACATTTTGTGGTTAAAAAGCATATGTATATTTTTATTCAGGAAATTTCAGGCAGTAAACTAATCTTTTACAGCGGTAGTTCACCCCAAATTAAAGTGTTTTCACACACTGTAAAACCCAAAAAGTTCAGGTGCTTGCAACAAATCACTTAAGTTCAACTAATCCTAATGAGTACTGTGAACTTAATCCATTTGAGTAGATGAAGCAATTTGAGCACAGTAAAACCCAATAAACGAAGAGAACTCAAACCGTTTGAGGAAACCGATTGCAACAAACCATTTGAGTTAAAAAAAACTAATCTATATGAGTACTGTGAACTTACTCCATTTAAGTTGAAGTAATGAGGTATTTAATTAACTCATTACCTTCAACACTGAGTTTAAAACTCTTTTCAATTGAGTACAATTAACTTTCAGTAAGTTTTGAATTAACTACACTCATCTCATTTGATAACGTTGACTGTTGGGTTTTACAGTGTAATTTACTTATACTTTGCTTGCTCTAAACCTATTTGAATGTCTTTTTTCATGTTGACATACACAAAAAAAGATATTTTAAAGAACGTTAAAAAACAGTACTCATTGACTTCCATAGTTGGAAAAAAATACTATGCAAGTCAGTGCTCAAATAGGTTAGAAACAAGCTGAGCAAATGATGAGTGAACTGTCCCTTTAAGAGTCTGTGAATCTCTCTTTCTATGTGACCTGGAAGTCAGCAGCTCATTATCACTACATATATTTAGACAATATGTTAATACGTTTTGAACTTCAGAGTGAATCCAGGATATTTGGGCCAAACGGCATTTATAGATTGTAAATTAACCCAATAACACTGCGTCATGGTACAAAGTGTAATGCAAAAACTCAAAAGGCATATAAGGCCACATGGCAACCGGGCAAAAAACAGGATTATATTTAAGGCTAACCGAAGCTTGACTTTCTTTGCTTTTATATTAAGAGAAAATCAGCCAAAGCTTTGCCTCTGGGGAATATCAGTGCATAATATAAACTCTCCAGCCGAATTTACACACGAAAAAAAAAAAAAACCCTGCTAGGGATGAAACAGACTTTGTATTTGCTTTTCTCAGTTGCGTATATCTGTCCTCAGAGGCGCACCGAGAGATGTAGTTGTATCTCAGAATAGCTGTCGAGGCACAAGACAATGAGATTGGAGTGTTGAGGTTTGCCGGCGAAGCGCTGAGAGATGCGTGCGCCGTCGAGAGATGCTTTTCTGCTTTCCCTGAAGCTCAACAACCTGATACAGTGGCACTGGGAACAGATGTGTCCTATTTATGAGTCCAATTATGCATTTGAAACTCTTGAATAGCTCAATACATTTCGCAGCTCATTGCCTCTGTTGAGTTGAGCGAAGAGCTTGATGAAAGCAGAGTTTTTGGATTACATGATTTTTGATGGTATTAAAAGTAAAACCCAAACACAATAAACCAAATGGAAACCAATACAGAATGGTTTCAACAGATTTAATGGGAATTTTATTGGTTTAAATGGAAACTGTATTGGTCTGTATTGGTCTTTCATTAGGTTTCTATTGGTGGCTTGTTTAAACCAATAAATCATCATTGAATATGTCCCAAAACATTATAGTGGTTTTAATGATTAAAACAGGAGGTTTATTATACTTTTAATATCATTTGAAGTGGAAATCTGTGATTGTTTCTATTGTTTTCTTCAGCGTGACAACTAATCATTCTATAGTGGGATTTTGAATGACATCTGAATTCAATTAGCTTTAAAACGAAGATGCTGTCATGAAAGTAGGGATGCGTGGAATCCAGCAAACTCGTCTTTAATGGGCAGTCACGCTGTTGGAAGGAGAGATATTTTTCGTAACCTGCTGAGTCTGTAATGACTTCAGGTTGTGAAAAACAAGGCTTCAATTGCACATATGCTTCAGCAGCCTATTAGCTATGAGTGGGCGACATGTAGTATGGCTGAGATCTTCTACTAGTGACTGATCTGAAGCTATGATGCTGTCTTCGTTGTGGGTTCATGAATCAAAACTTCTCCGATGTTGTAATTATTTACTTCTAACCATGCTTTTTAAAATAAAAATGTAAAACTGAATGCAGTTTCCAATTGAACAATAAACTAGTAGTGGTAAAAACCTACTATGTTTAAAACGATCACTGTAAAAAAGTTCTTGTTGTTTGAATTTTTTTAGTTAGTGCACTCGGCTTACATCAATCAAACTGACAAAAAAGTTTTCATAACCTAAAATAATTGCCGAAACCTGATTAAATTATTAAAATAGCTTAACGAAACAAAGATTTGCTTTCGTGACTTTTTGACATATAATTTTTAAATGTATGATTAATATAATATGTGAATTTGATAGATAAACAAGATCATATGGTTGGTACCAATAGCCTAGTGGTTAGTGTGTTCGATATATATATATATACAAATAAAAATACAGTAAATAAAAAAAAAAAATGATTCATGTAGTTTGATTTCTGACCAAAAGACTCAATATAATCTCGATACAATTTTGCTCATTTCAGTGAATCAAACACACACACACACACACACATTACAATAAGAGAAAGAATGAGAGAATGAATCTCACGAGCTGGTTCATTTTACTGCAACAAACACAAACAGAACAATCAGTGTAGGTCAGTTCCAGAGTGATTCACTCATTTGAACTGATTCATTTGATTCAATTATTGTAATCTGATTGCCAATTAATTACTCATATGAACTGCCTCATTGAATCAAACACACACAAAACAATCAGTTTAATTTCTGACCAAATGATTTATTGATAATCTCGATATAATCTTGCTTTTTTCAGTGAATCAAACACACACACATTACAAAAAGTGTAGTCTGATTCCTGAGAGAAGGAGTCATATTAGCTGGTTCATTTTACTACAACAAACACATACAGAACAATCAGTGTGGGCCAGTTCTAGAATGATTGACTCATTTAAACTGGTTCATTTGAGTGAATCATAAGCATATAGTAAAATCACGGTAGTTCGATTCCCAAAAAATGACTTTTGATTGCAGAACAATCAGTGTAGTCTGATTTCTGACCAAATGACTCATACGAGCTTGTTCGTTTAAACGATTAAAACAGATTCGTTTTGATAGTGAATGCAGATCACTGGTTTGCATTGGAGCCACCATTTTAAAAATGTGAGAAGAATTTAAAAGGTTGATTAAGCTAACTTTATATCTAGGATCTGTTTTGTGCAAAAGTGGGTGGGCACTTGGACTAAAGATCGGGGTCACTCAAACCTTGCCTAGCACAAATGTTTGTAAAATATTAATCAGAGTCTGGAAAAGGCCCAGACAGATTCACATCACAGGACTGCTCGATCAGCCTAAAATGAATTCCTTGGGTACCGTACAATTCCAGCTTGATAAATAGACAACAGCGAGACAATCAGGCCATAAGGCAATGGGTGCATTAACATGACAGTACATTTAAGGGATGATCAATGGCCTACGGTTCATGCAAGAGGGAATACTTAATGCACTGCCCTCAAGACTGTGACCCCGAAGAGGTTTAAAACTCAGTTACGGGCAGTAATGAGGTATTGCCTCACTCAGGAGGAGAAAGAAGAGAATAGAAGTGTTGTGTTTGCATACTAGGGGGAAAATATAGAATAAAAAATTGTTTCAGTGATACTAATAGCATCTGTTTGATGCCTCTGAGCATTTGCTATTGTTGTGCAGAGTGAGATTTGTGTTCTCTTGGGACTCCTGGGATTCTTCTGCTCAGTTTGCAAGGCTGAATATTTTAGACAGGTTGCTGCTTTTATGTGTACGTTGCACTTTTTGTTTATTTATCCCAACTTTTATGCTCTCCGTGAATCAACGACTTAAAAAAACTTAAAAGAAGTGCGAAAGAACATAAAAAAGACTCTGACACTCAACCTATTTGGGAAAAGATATTTTGTCAAAAGCATTCATTCATTTTCCTTCGGCTTTCAGAGGAATGAACCGCCAAATATTACAGCATATGTTTTGTTTTTGCGGTGGATGCCCTTCCAGCCGCAACCCAGTACTGGGAAACACTCATACACTCTTGCATTCACACACACTCATACACTATTACCAATTTTGTTCACCCAATTTACCAATAGCACATGTTTTTGGACAGTGGGGGAATCCAGAGCACCCGGAGAAAACCCACTCGAACACCGGGGACATGCAAACTCCACACAGAAAAGCCAACTGGCTCAGCCGGGACTCAAACCAGCAACCTTCTTGCTGTGAGGCAACAGGGCTAACCACTGAGCCACCATGCCGCTGTTTGTCAAAAGCACAGTAATCAAAATTTGACAACATCAATGATTGAGTCACATCCCCATCTCTTTCCTGCTGCTCCAATCACCACTCTCTCTCTCATGCCACCTCTCACCACACCCGTGCACAATCACTGGAATTCTAATAACACACACCTGCACCAGCAATCACAGTCGCTATAAAGACTCACCGTTTCCAGTCGATCATCGGCTAGAATCGAAGTCAGATGGTTCACCTCACCTTCTCCTCTGCTCGCATTCTTCCGTGGATGTTTCCTTTCTCCCGTGGATGTTTCTCCTAACCTGTGGATGCACATGCTGTGACTAAAGGAAGTGACTTTAATACTCTGATGGTTGAATGAATATCCTTGTTTACATTGTGAACTGCTTACAAGGCTGCTCTTACAAACCTTGCTCTCAAGAATATCACTTGTCTGCTCCTGCTGAACTATCCACATTGTTTTGAATAAAGTGATGAAAAGAGAACCATCCTTGTCTTCATTGTGTTACCGTGACAGATTGCAGAATTCCGATAACATTTTAGAAGGTTAAAGCAGTCAAAAATGAGTATGAAGTGAACATGCCCTTGCTTTGAATGAATCGGCACATCTGTGATCAAAGGACATGACTCGTCTCACAGGACATCATTAATCTCTCACAGGACATCATTAGTCTCTCTTGTCTCCTACAGGACATGAGTCTCTAGAGTCTTTCACAGCACATCACTAGTCTCTAACAGTATATCACTAATCTCTCACAGGACATCACTAGTCTCACGGGACATCACTAATCTCTCACAGGACATCACTAGTCTCTCACAGGACATACTAGTTTCTTGTCTTTCACAGGACATCACTAGTCTTTTGTCTCTCAAGACATCACTAGTCTCTTTAATCTCTTGTCTTTCACAGGACATCACCAGTCTCACTAGTCTCTCCAATGTCTTGTCTCTCAGGACATCACTAGTCTCTCTAACCTCTTGTCTCTCAGGACACCACTAGTCTCTCTAATCGTATGTCTCTCAGGACAACACAAGTCTCTTAGTCTCATCTCTCACAGGACATCAATAATCTGTGTCAGGATATCACTAGTCTCTCTAATCCCTCACAGGACTTTACTAGTCCCTTTCTTGTCTCTCACAGGACATCACTAGTCACTCTAATCTTATGTCCCTCAGGACATCACAAGTCTCTCTAGTCTTATCTCTCACAGGACATCAATAATCTGTGTCAGGATATCACTAGTCTCTCTAATCCCTCAGAGGACTTTACCAGTCCCTTTCTTGTCTCTCACAGGACATCACTAGTCACTCTAGTCATTTGTCTCTCACAGGACATCATTAATTACTGTAGTCTCTTATCCCTCCAGGACATCACTAGTTTTTCTAGTTTCTTATCCCTCATAGGATATCACTATTCTCTCACAAGACATCATTCGTCTCTTGTCTCTCACAGGAAATCACTAGTTCTCTCTAGTCTCTTGACTTTCGCAGGACATCACCAGTCTCACAAGTCTCTTTAGTCTCTTGTCTCTCAGGACATCACTAGTCTCGTTAGTGTCTTGTCTTTCACAGGACATCACCAGTCTCACAGGTCTCTCTAGTCTCTTGTCTCTCAGGACATCACTACTTTCTCTAATTTCTTGTCTCTCACAGGACATCACTAATCTCTCTCAGGACATCACTTGTCTCTCTAATCTCTCACAAGACATCACTAGTCTCTCTAGTCTCTCACAGAACATCACTAATCTCTCACAGGACTTTACTAATCCCTCTTGTCTCTCACAAGACATTACTAGTCTCACTAATCTCTCACAGGATATCACTAGTCTATCTAGTCTCTCAAAGGACATCATTAGTCTCTTGTCCCTCACAGGACATCCCTAATCTCTCACAGGATATCACCATTCTCTCACAGGACATCACTAGTCTTTTGTCTCTCACAGGACATCACTAGCCTCTTGTCTCTCACAGGACACCACTAGCCTCTTGTCTCTCACAGGACATCACTAGTCACTCTAGTCTCTTACAGGACATCACTAATCTCTCACAGGACTTTACTAGTCCCTCTAGTCTTTCACAGGACATCGCTAGTCTCTGTAGTCCCTTGTCTCTCACAGGACATCACTAGTTTCTCTGCTCTCTTGTCTCTCACAGGACATCACTAGTTTCTCTGCTCTCTTGTCTCTAACAGGACATCACTAGTTTCTCTGCTCTCTTTTCTCTTACAGGACATCACTAGCCCCTCTAGTCTCTTACAGGTTATAACTAATCTCCAACATGATATTGCTGTTCTCTCACAGGACAGCATTAGTCTCTCTAGTCTCTTGTCTCTCACAGGACATCCCTAGTCTCTCACAGGATATCACAAGTCTCTCACAGGACATGACTAGTATTTCTAGTCCCTCACATGACATCAGTAGTCTCTAACAGTCTCTAATAGTCTCTCTAGTGTCTCTAGTCTCTCATAGGACATCACTAGTCTCTCTAGTCTCTCACGAGACATCAATAGTCTCTCACAACACATCATTCATCACTCATCTCTCACAGGATATAGTCTATCAAAGGATAAAGCTAATCTATCACAGGACAAAACAAATCTCGTCTCTCACATGATTTTTTAGATTAGATTAGATTAGATTCAACTTTATTGTCATTACACATGTACAAGTACAAGGCAACGAAATGCAGTTTCGGTCTAACCAGCAGTGCAATAGCAGCAAGTGCAGGATACAGGTATAAGTTATAAAGTGCAGTTATAGAAAAACTATGGTAATATTTACAGATGGATGTACTATGAACATTATATACAGGTTGTATTAGCTATGAACAGATTTACAATAAATGAATATATGTACAGAATGCTATTAATAATCAGGAGTGGTAGATAGATAAACAATTACAAATGTTCATGTACAGTGGGTATGTACAGTTCAGATAAGTGAATCAAAATCATTTCACTAATTTCTCACTGGACATCACTAATTTCTAATCTTTTACAGGGTATCACTAGTCTCATCTCTCACAGGACATAGCTAGTTTCTCACATGACATAACTCTCTTTTCTTTCAGAGATGTCTCTCATGCCGGGTTCTCTAATTTTGAGCTCTCTCTAAAATGAAAGTAAATATATTGAAACATTTATATTTTTGCCATAAGAAGACGAAAAATAACATGAAAAGCTGCACAAATACTTTTTAAACTAGTTGTGCAAGCACTTAAAATGACAGTGAGATCTGTGTGTAGAAATCATTTGAATACATTTATACATTGGTATACTAAGCAATGCGTTTCATGAAAATTTAATTTCCCTTGATGGTATCGCTGCTCAGATGTCATGCCACACTCCTGTCTGAAAACACTGTTATTTGTTCGTGCCTCAGAATGTGAATAAGGAATAAATGAAAAGCCATGCAAATGCATTTCATTCATAAACGTTTCTCACGGTTTGGCTGTTTTAATAAGAGCCTTGATGGTCAATTCTGAACAACATGACTATGTTTCTGCTGGTGGAGTTTGATTTGGCATTTCTTGTTTCAAGTGCACTGGGGCATGTCGGCTTCCAATCTATCAGCTGATCTCAAACTAAATTAAACTCATTTTAGTTTATCAAAGCCTCAGCTGGTTTCTCGGCATTTGTGTTGGAGCAACAAGTAAAGCTGAATGAGTTTGTGATGCAAAAAGAGAATCAATTAGGATGAAACCAACTGAGATGGAGGATGTGCCCTTCTGACCTGTATTACATTATAAAAAGAGAACTGTACTGCACAGAGCTACTTGCTAAATATTTTGAGGTCAAAAGAAACCAAAGGAGATTGGAAGGGGGAAAAGGCATCACCAAAATCTCATATACACAAGAAAATATGTTTTCTGAAGTGTCCCGATCAGAGTCCTGACCTCAAACTGATTGAGACCTCAAAGGGCAATACACTCCAGAGATGCTGAGAATATTTCTGAACTTCAATAGTTTTGTGAGACGCTGACCAAATGTGCAGGTATGATGTGCAATAACAGGAGACATTTGAAGGTGGAGGTTACTGCCGTAAAATCTAAGCATTCACATACTTTTTACTACTGTGAAAAAGTGTCAGTGTTTTTCTCTTGTTGAAAATCATGTCAAATCGAATGACCAGAGAAGAATCAAACTAAGGATCTGATAATCCTTGTAGCAATCCCATGTGTGTGTTGTTACAAGAAAGCAACCATTCATTTATGTTGTGTTTTATTTTCATTTCTTGATGTTAATTTATTCTTCATAATGATTTTATTTAATCATATGATCATTAGTCACTTATATAATTATCTTTATATTTTTTATTGATTATTAGTTTATTATTTGTCATTTCATTATGTTTTTATATGTTATTATTACTATTTTCATATAATTATTGCTTTATTATTATTTTATTTTTCCATATTATCCTCTTATGACTGTGTGGATTCAAGCGACACGTGTTTTCAAGAGTAAGAGATAAGAGAATGTCTCCATTTCAAGGTCTGTTTTGTCTCTGGACTATGTTGTGAAGCAGTAATTTTCCATTGCTGTTGCTTGTGGTATAATAACAATTGTTGTATTTATCCTGGTCAGACGAAGTATGAGCATTGAATCATATGCAACAAAGATTATTCATTAAACTATGGTGTTTTGTTATCATCATGACTTCATCTCCTGCTTCTGCTCCTCTCTAGCTTTCTCAGTCAACTCCTATATTGATAGGAGACTGTTGAATACTGGTTATCAGGTTTGGGTATTGGGTGGCTCCGCTGGCTTGTTGTCTGGATACCCAGAGAAACAGACATTTTCTGTCAGGATCTGGCGTCCGGGGCTAGATCTTATCTATCTGGCATGGAGAGTGTGTTCTAACACCAGTGACCGAGGGTTCACATACTTTTTTATTCATTACTTTTCCTCTTAAGAATTTCTTAGTGTTGATACCATTGGAGGTCAACTTGTTATGAAACCCAAGGGTTCACATACTTTTTCCATGACACACTTTGAAAGTTTACCTCTTGTGTTAAACACTTTTAGGATGGTTACACTAAATCCTGACCCTAACATCTGAATCACGCAGTTGAAATCGAGACGGATCAGACCAGAGATGTTCAGAGATGCTCTTCTGCAGACCTTGAATGTTTTGAGTGTTTATTTGAGTTACTGTTGGCTATCTATGAGCTCAAACCAGTTTGCCCATTCTCCTTTGACCTCTGGCGTCAGCATGACTTTTTCACCCACTGAACATCTGCTCACTGGAAACTTTAGACATCATTCTCTGCAAACCAACTCTCTGTAGAGATGGTCATGCGTTTAATATAAGTAGATGAGCAGTTTCTGAAAACCTTGCCTGACATAAATGATCATGTCACATGCTCATGTCAGTTTCAGCAGATCATCTTGACCTTGTTCACATGCCTAAATGCACAGAAGTGCTGCCGTGATTGATTGATTTATTAAGTATTTCCATTTACAAGCAGAAGAACAGGTCTAACTAATAAAGTGGTTGGTGAGCGCAGACATTTTTGAAAAATGCCTTGCTAAAGATCAGATTAAATTTCCAAATGGCTCCCATACTTTTCCTACAGATGTTCAAATTCACTGTTCTTCCCCTTAAGATTTCCTTGCACAATATTGCATCATTTCCATGACCAATTCTCTCACCAAAGTTACATCCGTGCCACCCACGGTGTTCACGGCTCCATTCTGGGGATGTGGAAGAGTCTTTCACAGCTTGAAAACTTAAAGCAACAGGATACAATGAGCACAAAGAGAAAAACTTTCAAGCATCTCAAGAAGTCATGCATGCATGAACTAAATTGTGTTTTAATTGCTCGTCATTTGCTTTTTAAATAAATGTCATTCATGCTAATTAATTACATTTGCAAGCAAGCCATCAAGTGACAACACCTAGGGCAGCTAAAGTTTTTCAGACCCATAAAAATCTCCCAAATGTACTGTAATTTGAACCAGTCAATTTACTGTACGATTCAACTGATTCGTGCAATTTAAAAGCAAAGAATAACCAGTCCACTTCATCATATAAGTACCTCAGACTCAACATTCAAAGCTGCAATTTTCAGTCAGGGGGAAAAACCTAACAACCCCCTTAAATGGTGCACTGTGGGGTTGCGCAGTCTCTGGAGGAGATGCTGGCATTCTTTGATGTCTCAAAAAAGACAACATGAAACGCTAACTGTCCTCTGCACAGACACAAGTTTTTCTTTTCTCTTCTCAAGACCTCAAGAATGCAGTATCAAGCAGAAGTTAAGAAGATACAGCGGAGGAACATGAGGTAAGGCACGACAAAGCAGTAAGCCAGATGAAATAAAAAATTCATGTCCCTTCTGCAGTGACCTAGAGGACTTTCCACTAGCCCTTGTGCTAATCTGACAGATGTTTTCAAGGGGAGAAATCTGGACTTGCAAAGTGACAACGATTTAATATTTGTGAACCAAATACTAATTAAGATGCAGCCATTCATTCATTTTTCTTCAGCTTAGAGGTCGCCACAGCGGAATGAACCGCCAACTATATTCAAGCATATCTTTTAAGTAGCGGATGCCTTCCTGCCACAACTCAGTACTGAGAAACACCCATACACATTCATTCACACACACTCATACACTAAGGCCGATTTAGATTTTTCAATTCACCTATTGACCTTATTCTTCGCGTACGAGCGGGTGCAGCCATTGGAATCTTTTTGTTTGGAGAGTTCCAATCTCATTCACTTCTATTCCTTTACAGACGTTAAATATAGCCTGTTATGCTGCTTGATGTTGCAAACTGATATTTTCTTATCATATTATTCTGCTTTTCATGTATAGTCATGAACACACTTGTTTGCAGAGCAAGTACTTTTACCGTTTTCTGCCATTTATTATTCCTAGTCATTTCTCCCATAGGCAACTGAATCGTTAGATCTAAATCAATACAGCATGTCTTTGGATTTTGGGGGAAACCGGAGAACCCAGAGTCCTGGCCCAGCCGGGACTCGAACCAGCAACCCTCTTGCTGTGAGAAGAAAGTGCTAATCACTGAGCCACCGTACTGCCCCATGATGCAGCCAATATTATGCAATTTAAAATTGAAAAATTTATGTTATATTCACAATATTATAGCATCTGAAGTAGCACTTATCGGCCTCATTCAGGACGGTGACGAGTCTGCTTACAGACAGGAGGTTAAGGAGTTGGCTGTCTGGTGTAGCCACAACAACCTGGAGCTCGACACGCTCAAAACAGTGGAGATGATAGTGGACTTCAGGAGAAACCCCCCTGCTCTCCCCCCACTGAGCATCATGGACAGCATTGTGGCAGCAGTGGAGTCATTCAGGTTCCTGGGCACCACCATCTCTCAGGACCTGAAGTGGAACACTCACATTGACTCCATTGTCAAAAAAGCTCAACAGAGGCTGTACTTTCTTCGTCAGCTGAGGAAGTTTAACCTCCCAAAGGAGCTGCTGAAACAGTTCTACACCTCCATCATTGAATCAGTCATCTGCACATCAATAACTGTCTGGTTTAGCTCAGCTACTAAATACGACCTCCAAAGACTACGTCGAATAGTTCGGACTGCTGAGCGAATCACTGGTACAACCCTTCCTACTCCCCAAGAACTGTACTTATCCAGAGCGAGCAGAAGGGCTGCCAAAATCACTCTGGACCCCTCACACCCAGCACACTGCCTCTTTGAACTTTTACCTTCTGGTCGACGCTACAGAGCACTGCGCACCAGAACAGCCCGACACAGAAACAGTTTCTTCCCTCAGGCAATCCATCTCATGAACACTTGATGATAGTAACTGTTGAACCAACATCACTACTTGCTATACACTTTTATACACATATACACTTATTTAACAACACACTTTACATGCCAATTTGCACATAACAGCTGCACATATAACGTTGTATATAGTAATAAACATGTACATACACTTGTCAATCTATATATTTGCACTCACTACTTACTTCTATTTTTTAAAAATATATTTATTATCTGTTTTTTGTCCTGTCTCTGTAATCCTGTTGCACTGTAGAAGTTCTGTCACGAAAACAAATTCCTAGTATGTGTGAACATACCTGGCAATAAAGCTCTTTCTGATTCTGATTCTTCTGATTTCACAATTTTACTATACATTTGATCAAATAAATGCAGACTTAATGATCGTTCCTACTGAAAAATCCAGCATTGCTGGTAACCAGCATCAGGTAAATTATTACTCTGGCATACTGGTTTTTGGTTTGTTTGTCCCCAAACATCAGGATATTAGTTGCTGGTTTATTGGTCCCAATAATTGGAATACTGGTTGCTGTTGTTTTTCTTCAACATTGAGATACTACTTGCTGTTTGTTGTTCCCCAACATAGGAATGTTGGTTGTTGATCTGCTGGTTTCCAATATGGGACACTGGTTGTTTCTTTTCTGGTCATTAGCATGGGAAGTGGATCTGCTGGTGGATCTATGCTGATCCTGAGACAACATTTCAATCAGCCAATCATAATTAAGGGATATGTTTACCGTTTATGTTAAGTTTAGGCTTACGATTAGGTTTATGCACTTTTACAAATTTGTTATCCAGCTATTAATCCCCTTTGATTTTGGGAATAATTTACATTTATGGTTAGGTTTAGGTGTAGGGAATAGCTATAGATTACATTTTCAGGATCAACATAGATGTTAATCCAGGATTGCATTGTACTTGGCAAAATCTTGACATGCGCATAAGTTATCAACTGCACATTCGGACCAGCTTAGGATGCTGTTCATCCAGTGTACTGTACGAGACCTTATTGGGTGCTGGTATAATTCCAGTATAGCAAAACTCACATAAGCGTTACATAACATCTCTCTTAGAGTATAGTTGTGGTTAACTAAAGATCAATAATCAAATGAATTTTACCTGTAATACTGACATATGAAGCAAGTTGCATGTTTTTTAGGCACAGCAAAATCCTCAGTGTTAAATTAACCCTGCTCGATGTACATATGGTCCCACACTTTTAAGAGTAAAGGTACTGTGACACTTAATCAGTGCTGTTTGTGAAATTAAGTAGACTCATGGCCCATTTCCACAGAGTGGTACAGTACGGTACGGCATGGGTTGGAACAGGTCCCCTTTACCAGGATTGCGTTTCCACTGCCAAAAGAGTACCAATTGTTATTTTCGGCTTTTTTTTTTTTTTTACCGTCACTCTAGCATTTGTCCGTTTCTTGAAGGATCGGATGTCAGAAGCACTTCTATAATCATGTGCACGTTATTATCATCAGCTCAAGAAGTTCATTATTTCAAATATAGATGGGCGCTGAGTGATCAGGAGCTATGTGGAGAAAGTGAAACTGCTCATGCTTCAGATGGCCTTGTAAACAACTACAGGACACAGGGTAGAGTCTGCTTTTCTTCTTGGCTTTGTGGCTGTTCATCAAGATGATGACAAGGTTTATTTGAGCTCGAGTCAACCATGGCTCATTATTACATGTATATATTATCACAGTGTAATGTCTTGGCTGCATTTCCTTTGTTTTCATTCTCCTGGCTTTTGCACGAGCTAGTGACGTATCTCTGTAAACCAATAGCATTCAGTAGCGTGTCTTGTTCTGCCTGTTGGTGCCCTATTGTTGTGCTAAGTACCCTTTCGGAAGGGTACCCAAAAAGTGCTATGGTACCGTTTGCTTTTAGATAAATTTTGACAGTGAAAACAGCCATAAAAGCATACCGAACATTACCACTCAACGAAAATGGGCCATTACTCTACACTTGAAGGGTTATTTCATATAAACCATACCATATTTTACCCAATTTGAGCTGAAATAGCCTAGCATTTTTCAAAGTGTATAAGTGATGATGGGCCATGAGTGATGCAGCTAATGAGCAGAATTACTGGAGATAAGAAGAGCAATAAGAACAGATTAAAAAAAGGTATGAAAAGAGCAGACAGCACAACTGCGGCTTATTTGGTCAGCCTTATATAGTATGAAACTGACTGCTAAGTGAATCAATGATAACTAACCAGAAAATGCATGAGCAATTCTGAAAATAATCACAATTTTCTCTTATTATACGCAGTTTTGGTTTTATATTGGTTTTTAGGGTCTTCAATACTTTGTGCTTCACACAGCAAATACATATTACAACATACACTTTTAGAAGATTTTGACACATGAGAAATAGCGTTCAGTAGCCTGTCTTGCTCTGCCTGGTATCGTTTTGTTGTGCTAAGTACTCTTTTGGAAGTGTACCCAAAAAGTGCTATGGTACTGTTTGCTTTTGGATACCTTTTGACAGTGAAAACGACCATAAAAGCGTACCAAACCGTACCACTCAATGGAAATGGGCCATTACTCTACACTTGAAGGGTTATTTCATATAAACCATACCATATTTTACCCAATTTGGGTTGAAATAGCCCAGCATTTTTTAAAGTGTATAAGTGATGATGGGCCATGAGTGATGCAGCTAATGAGCAGAATTACTGGAGATAAGAAGAGCAATAAGAATAGATTTAAAAAAGGTATGAAAAGAGCAGACAGCACAACTGCAGCTGATTTGGTCAGCCTTATATAGTATGAAACTAACTGCTAAGTGAATCAATGATAATTAACCAGAAAATGCATGAGCAATTCTGAAAATAATCCCAATTTTCGCTTATTATACGCAGTTTTGGTTTTATATTGGTTTTTAGGGTCTTCAATACTTTGTGCTTCACACAACAAATACATATTACAACATACACTTTTGGAAGATTTTGACACATGAGAAATTAGCAAAAATAAAATCCTTCAAATACAGCAGCTTTCAGTGATGGAACTCACCATTAAGTGTGCATTGCTAGCAATAGCCCTGCTCATAAGCCTTATTGGAAAACCTGCTTATAGATTCCACTGCCAATTGGCATTTGAGTTTGTTTTTTAATATCTGTAAATGTTTTTGTTTTGAAATATACATAATAAATATACATAAGGGGCTGCACGGTGGCACAGTGGGTAGCATGTATGCCTCACAGCAAGAAGTTCACTGGTTCGAGCCTCGGCTGGGTCAGTTGGCATTTCTGTGTGGAGTTTGCATGTTCTCCCCGTGTTTGCGTGGGTTTCCTCCGGGTGCTACGGCTTCCCCCACAGTCTAAAAGACATGAGGTACAGGTGAATTGGGTGGGGTAAATTGTCCGTAGTGTGTGAGTGTGGATGAGAGTGTATGGGTATTTCCCAGTGATGGGTTGTGGCTGAAAGGGCATCCGCTGGGTAAAAAACATATGCTGGATAAGTTGGCAATTCATTCCGCTGTGGCGACCCCAGATTAATAAAGGGACTAAGCCGAAAAGAAAATGAATGATGAATGAATAAATGAAATATACATGAGCTTATTTTAACTAACACTGATTAAAATTTAAATCATAACTAAAACAAATAAAAAATCTAATTCTAATGTCAGAGGAAGCAAAATACATGGTTACGTTATAATTAAAGATCACGGCGAATAATGTTTGCATTATATACACTCCAAAACAATTCCGTAAAAAAAATCGGGAAATGTATTGGCAGCTCACTCAGATTTTTTACTGAAAATAAAAACAGAAAACTTCCATTAATTGACAGTGTGCCAGCATTAAAAAGCAAAACAATATCCGTTTATTGACAGTTAAACTTCTGTAAAAACAAGAAACATTTTCTATTAATGTAAGGTTTTTATTTTTATTAAAAACGACTATTTTCTGTGTTTTCAAGGGTATAGCAACAGTTTAAAACTGCATTTTTTCTGTGTTTTAATGCTATACCTACAGTAAAAAACTGGCGTTTTTGTGTTTGTGTTACTATATTTTGGAATTCTCCATTCTAATATGATCAATATTAATGCAAGAGCCAGTGATTGTATTTCCTAAGAAGGTTCCTGTTAGAAACTCGATTAACCTCAATTTCAGCGCAAGGACAACAGCCAAAAGTACTTGTTGAAATGAATCAATAGCCTACAAGGTTGGGAGTCTCTGTGGCGTGACTGCAACAGTTTGTTTCGTGGTTAGAGGAAAGTTTACTGTCACTGCAGGTTTGGTCTCGGCTGACTGCAGAAAAAACACAGCCAATCAGTGTTTAAATCTGTAGTTTTTCCCACAAGCTAGGCATTGCTAAATGACTTCTTAATGAGATTTTTGGCTTGGCTTAAATATCTTTGAAATGACTTTTCCCTGAAATTTTTCTTTAAATGTAACTACAAGCCTAATTTTTATCTGTTTTTATTTAAATATTTTTGGATCTCTTTAGCAATGTTTTAAAGCATCAAAGTGTGAATAGATTTTTAGTGGAAGAACAGAAATCTCTCAGATTCCATTAAAAATATTTTCATTTTCATTTTGAAGAACGACTGTAGGGTGTGAAAATCCTGACAGAACTTCCATTTTGGACTTAACTAACCCTCATAAAAAATTACGTTTGCTGTTTGTTCAACGTATTTATTTAAAATGAGCTGAAACAACACAATTATTGTTTTTTAGAGGGGCCAACTCAATTTTTTAAAGGTCGATCCACCAAATTTTGTAAAATAATAAGTTGACGTAGCTCCATGTTGTCCCAACACAAATCGATTGTGTAAAATCAAGCATTTTTACGGTGCTTTAAAGTGTGTCTGCACTGGCAGATATATATTTTAAGTTGTTTAAAATTCAACTTGGACAAATAAAAGAATCAAACCTGCCATGTACTCTCAAAGAACAACGTTTATTTTCTTCATCTTTCGCCATGTCTTTC
Source organism: Danio aesculapii (assembly GCF_903798145.1). Lineage (NCBI taxonomy): Eukaryota > Metazoa > Chordata > Actinopteri > Cypriniformes > Danionidae > Danio > Danio aesculapii. The sequence goes on along the minus strand of NC_079456.1, from coordinate 20,506,374 downwards.
TGTCAAATATGAATTGTGATGCTGACAGTAAGTCATTTGAAATTCTAACACTTGTTACAGATGTCTTAAATCAACGCTCATAACAGCCAGAAATGATGGACTGTTGTCAGCAGATCCTGGATGCAAATTTCAATTTGAGTGATAGCCGCCCACACTGCTTAGGTAATAAACCATTAAAGGTAAGCTTCAGGATGTCGATTAAATAAATGAATAAAACAACAGCACACTGTACTCAAAGCTTTAAGAAACAACTAGACACTAGTCAGAGTTGAGTCATTAAGGCTTAAGTCATGGTTAAATTATTTTTGGAGCTTTTTTGGAAACATTTAATAAAACTACAGATGGAAGGAAATGGGGGGATGGGGGGATGGGGGGTCAACTTTTTCAGTAGTGGTTATACATGCTTCAGTGAATCAAATTTATGAATGTATTTATTAATAAAATGTATACTTTTTTGGGGTTTTGATGGATATTTTATTTAGTAACTATAATATTTAGTGACTATTTTAGAGGTTACTGTTATAAGCTATAAAATTATGTGTCTAATTTTTATTTTTTTAAGCTACATGCAGATACAAACACCTATTTTACAAGAAACGTGTTTTGTGAATAATTATGTCTTTCGGTGCTCTAGAACTGCCAGTTTCAGACTGTTGAATCACATTTGACCTATCATTGATTGGCGTTATTATGCATTCACAATGGTATGAACCGTTATGGGGGGTCAAATGTATATTTACATTACACATTTTAATTATTAATATTTAAGATATAAATCAGAGATTAGAGAAAGCTATTCTTACTATTAAAGGGCTGACCCCCATGCATCTTGTTTTGTTGTTCTTCAGGGGAGGGGGGATCACGTGTTAAATAGGGGGCTCAATCCCCCCCAACCTCCCAGTAATTCGCACCCTGGTGTTAACCCGTATTATGAAAACGACAATTGATTCTGGTTTTAAGACTCAACATGAATATATGGCTCCCCCATGTGTTCAACATATGAACCCTCTCAGTAGTAACCAGCCTAACAATTTAATTTCTATGGAGAACTGATTTGTCAAAGTTTGGTTTTATTGTTAAATATGTGATAAATATATCTATACTCAAATATTTAGTGTAATGTATTCAAACAAGTTCAAACCATCAAATTGTAAAATACAGTATGCAGTTTTCAATATTTCCAATTTAAAAGGCACATGAAAACAATGCACATAAAACATTTAACAACTAAACACACTTTCAACAATTAAAATAAATTACAAATTTTATTAATATTACAAATATAATCACATTTTAAAATAGTCATTGCAGAATGACATCTTAATGAGCTTTTTGGCTTCTAGTTAAATATCTTTGAAATGATTCTTCCTTCAAAATTATCTTTAAATGTAACTACAAGCCTAATTTAAATCTGTTATTTATTTAAATATTTTTGGATCTCTTTAGCAATGTTTTAAAGCATCAAAGTTGTGAGTGAATGGATTTTCAGTTGAAGAACAGAAATCTCAGATTTCATAAAAAATAGTTTCATTTGTATTTTCGGAGAACGACTGTAGGGTGTGAAAAACCTGACAGAATTTCCATTTTGGACTTAACTAACCCTCACTAAAAAAACATTTTTCAACAAGCAAACCATCAAATTGCAAAATGTAGTATAGTATAATATAGTATACAATCTTCAACAATACCAATTTAAAAGACTTAGTAAAACAATTTAAATGCACATAAAACACAAATAACTAAACACACTTTTAACAATAAAAATACATTATTGAAAGTATAATCACATTTTAAAATAAAAATGTATTCTGAGCTGTATTATTATATTCAAAGACATAAAAAACATGAAAAATATATCCATGCAGAAATGCCACCTGAGAGCCGGGACTTGCAGTAACCTTCTCGAAACTAAACAATAAATAACAATAAACTCTTTTTAAAAATATGTATATATATATATATATATATATATATATATATATATATATATATATATATATATATATATATATATATATATATATATATATATATATATATATATATATATATATATATTTAATAAAATAAATATATGTATATATAAAACGCACTCAGAATACATCAAACTTTTTGATAAGATAAATAAATTTAAGTGTAAAACAGAAATGAAATAAAATTATTGAAAAAATACATTTTAATTTTAATTTAAAATGCATAGGCATTTAAGTAACTACAACTCAAAAAAAAAAAAGACTTTAAATGAACAATGAAAACTTTATTCTTGTAGCGAACACTCTAACGGGTTAGTTCACCCACAAATAAAAAAATCTGTCATTAATTACTCCCCCTCATGTCATTCATCTTTCAAACACGAATAAATTAATAACAGGAATTTTATTGTTGGGTGAACTACCCCTTTAGGGCAAGGGTCACCAATCTCGGTCCTGGAGGGCCGGTGTCCCTACAGAGTTAACTCCAACTTGCCTTAACACACCTCCCTGGATGTTTCAGGTATACCTAGTAAGACCTTGATTAGCTTGTTCAGGTGTGTTTGATTAGAGTTGGAGCTAAAATCTGGAGGGCACCGGCCCTCCAGGAACAAGTTTGGTGACCCCTGCTTTAGGTAATGTATCGGAGGCGCAACTGCACATTTGTTGAGGCATATGAGCATTATGGTTTATACCCTTGGACATTGTTCTTCCACATTTTAAAACATTGTTTTTCACTCTTTATCTATGTTTTGTGCCACTACACTTTCCTGTTCTGTCATTAATATATATTTTAAAGGGGTGATCCACTACGATATCATATTTTAAACTTTATTTCATGTGTAATGTAGTTGTGTGAACATAACATCTCTGAATGTAATACGCTCTAAGTTCAATGCAAAAGGTAACACTGGCTTTTACAGAGTTAGCTTAGCAAAGCCTGCAGTGAACGAATTTGGGGACTACAAAAATACAGGTAAATGAGATCATAAATGCTTCAGTTTACACTATTTCACCATGCGCTTACAGGCATGAGGTGTGCTCAGGCGTGTGCTCTTCATTTTCTGTCTGATTCAGACAGCTAACGCTGCTAACAGCTTTTCTGTTTACACAGCGCTAAAGCACGTGCTTGTAGGGGTGTGACCTGGTAATGTGGAGCTGATCCGCGAATCACAGAACATTATGTTAGCTGACCAATCAGAGCCTCTTGAAGGTGGGCCTTTCGGAGGAACTAGGAAATATAACAGCCGTTTTCATGTTAGCTGAGAAGCTGTATATAATCAATGAGCACACATTGCTTTACATCTTATAAACACAACCACGTCTTAAAAATACACTGTGGACCACCCATTTAAACATTTGAATAAAGATTATGTTCCAAAATTCTTTTCGCACAATGGCGCCCTTCAAGTGTAGCTGTTCATACACCACATAAACCCCATTTTTATGCTTCTGTAAGGTATTTTTGCATACAGTAAGTTACATTTTTAAACAACCAGCCTCGATCTCCTCCACAGTTGCAGGATAAAGAATGCCATAGTCAGGCAGAGGAAGCAGAGAGTGTTTGTATGCGTGTGGGCCTGAGATCACAGATTTCCTGGGTGTGCAGCTGTGTGTGATCTCTGTACATGTTCATGGTGGCGCAGTGTTAAGTGCCCCCTTCAGCTGTCTGCGAGTCTCCCCTGAGCCCCAGCCACTTACTAAAGACTAAGCCTGACTGCCTCTCCACACCCACTGAGTGCTTAACAACCAGCGGCTAAAAAAACGCTCGCACGTTAACTTGTAATGCTACTTCTTCACTCCGCACTAATAGCACTGGTGTCATTGATTTCTTGTCGCGCCCCCTCAGCCAGGCGAAATACTAATGGTGGTGGTCAATAAAGCACATGAACTGGAAGTTTGTGCTCCTCACACCTCTGTCAAACTCTGCCCTAAAAATAGCAGACACATGCTGCATCTCCACTGGCTTAGTTAGAGTTGGCTTGTCTGTTTTAAAAGAATAATAGTTGGTGCAACTTAATATACGTAAAGCATATATTTCCAGACACTGGAAGATTGCTATTTCAACTTAATTTAGACAAATGGAACCCACACAAGCTAAAGTAACTCTGATTGTGATTAAATAGCATTCATTTATATTATCTAGTGAATATAACTTGAACATTGTTGTTGAATCAATCAATTATAATCACTTCATTAGGACTACCAGAATGTTTTTATAAAGGGATAGTTGCCCCCCAAATTAAAATGTACTCACATTTACTCACCCTCAAGCGCTGCCAAAATAACCCAAACCTTTATGAGTTTCTTCTGTTAAACACAAAAGCAGAACATTTTAAGAAAGCTGAAAACTTGTAACACGTCCATATAATGAAAAACAAATAATATGAAAGTCAATGGGGGCGACACGGTGGCTCAGTGGTTAGCATTGTCGCCTCACAGCAAGAAGGTCGCTGGTTCGCGTCCCGGCTGGACCATTTGGTGTTTCTGTGTGTAGTTTGCATGTTCTCCACGTGTTGGCGTGGGTTTCCTCCAGTTGCTCCGGTTTCCCCCACAAGTCCAAAGACAGGTGAATTGAATAATTTAAATTGGCCGTAGTGTATGTGTGTGGATAAGTGTGTATGGGTGTTTTCTAGTAATAGGCTGCAACTGGAACAGAATCCACTAGAATGAAATCCGCTGCGTAAAACATATGCTGGATAAGTTGGCGGTTCATTCCGCTGTGGCGACCCCTGATGTATAAAGGGACTAAGCTGAAGGAAAATGAATGAATGAAAGTCAATGGTTTCAGCTGTTTCAAAATATCTTTTTGTGTGTGTGGGTGTGTTTAACAGAGAAACAAAACTTGTTCAGGTTTGTAACAAGTAAAAGGTGAGTAAATAATGACAGAATTTTCGGTTTTACAGAACTATCCCTTTAAGCACTTAAAAGAATATCACCGAAAGTTAATTGGTGCTATGATTCCTTTGACTTTTTTTGTTTTGGCTTTCATTGAGTAAATGATGGAAGAATATTCAGTTTTGGATGAAGTATCCCTGCAGCTTAAACTACTTTAATAACGTTTGTTATCGTACGTAACATATGGACTTGGTGAGTACAAAGAGATTTCAGTACTGGCATTAACAGTTATTGCTAATCTAGGGAAGCAACAAGCATTTTTATTGTTAATAAAACAATCATTTTATTTAGGCAATGAGCGCTGCTCATCTGCGCAGTGATAAACTGAAAACTCAGATCTTTAATTGTCAGCATTTTCCTACTTACCCCTCGTATTGTGTGCTCACGTGAAGGAGTAGTGGTGTCTCAATTCTCTTTAGCTTGAAGGTGTAGGGCTAAGGGGAAGGGCTAGATACCCCTCGAAAGGGAGATTTTTTAGGACCACACTCCAAACCAAGGGGTAAGAGGGGTCTACAACGGCAAAATGGCTGCACACGGAAGTCAGAAGATGCACAAATTAGTATTTTTTGTCATTGTTACGAATTTTTATGACAAACAAGCACATGTTTTAATATATTCATAAGGCTGTTCAAGTTTTACCGTCATGTAAAAACGCTAAAATAAAAAACGCTAAATTCCGCTTTCCACAAAAGCTCCTGTATTGCATTCCCACAACATACCTTCACATCTGACACTCGATGACACTTAAATCCTCTGTCAGAAATTTCTAATGGCTGGGAATGAGCTTTTTACATTGGCTGGTATAACGCTAATGCTGTTTTCTTGTTTACATAAATGAATATGGCCACGGTGTAAATACACAGTACAGTTACAATCTTATTCCCACTTTAGATCGTTATGATAACATGCTATAGTTGCCTTCAGTGATTTCCTGACAATTAAAACCAAAAAATACAACTGGAATAACTACAGCAGTCGCGATCATTGACCTCATATGAAGCAAGAGATCCCAATGACATGTGATGACATGTGCAGGTGCTGTAGTGCTGTCCCATTACTTAGGGGTAAATTTTGAAGCCCTTGCCCTTCACACTCTGTTTCAAGGGCCAAGGGGAAGGGGAAATGGAAGGGTACAAAAATAGAATTGGGATTGGGCCTAAAAAGTTGAACATAAAACAAAAATAATTACATTTATTTAAAGAAAAAGTTTGACAATAAATTGTCATAAATTTAAAGGATTGTGTTGTTTCAGCTAACTTAAAAAATTACTTTGTGTAAGCAGCAACAAATTAAGCGTAAAATGAGTGTAGTAAAATGTCAAAAGTGCATTTTGCAAGTGTGACTTTGGATTTATACTGTACAACATGTTGAAATCACAAGTTTGAAGGCTTAACATTGTTAACATGGTTTGATCTTAACATTAACCTCAGTTGCGGGTGTCAGATCTGGTTATTTGGGCTTCTTATCCACTTATATCTTCATAACAAATAAACAAACAAACAAACAAAAACATGTTGAAACATTATAATTATATCTTGCAACAATGTGCTAAACTAACTGACTCTGGGACCTTGAATATTAAGAGGATACAGCACAGAACTTGTTGAGATGTCTATTATACTTTGGATAATATCTAATATATAATTATCAAATGTTTCAATGGACCAGTCAACTATTTCACTATATTGCTTATATCTATGTCTACTATATCTGTTGTACTTTAGGACTTTTGTCAGGTTTTTGTCCTCAAACAACTGCAACATGTATGACTAATTTCTTAGTCATACAGAGAATAAAAGCCTCTGTGGCTTATTTCAAATGTCATTTTAGAGCTAGTAATACACGTTTCAGCCATTAATAGCAGATTAATGAAGTTATAAAGTTATGAGAGCGAGAAAGAGATTAAGCATGTGTGAAATGTGTCTGTGCATCTCTCAATAACGTCCTACAGTAAAGTCCCTACTAATAGTGAAACTAGGTTTAAGTAGTTTAAGAAAAGCTACAGATACTACAGATGTTTAAACCATTTTTAGCTGTTGTAGACTGTCAAGTAATTCAAAATAACTGAAATAATTCAGTGTAGTACACTGTAATAAAAACTGCTGGGTTCCACTGAATCAATTTGTGTTGGGAAAACATGAAGGGATAAAGTTAATTTATTCGTTTTTGACTAATTTAAGTAGATTAAGCATAAAACAATTAAGTTGTCCCCCAGCCAAAAACAAAATCAAGAATTTTGTTGTTTTAACTAATTTTAAGTAAGCAGTTTGAACAAACAGCAGACATAAATTTTGAGAATATATAGAACAATGCAGTCAAGACCTGCCTGGAACTACTTTAGCTGTGCGTGTGAAAATAATCAACGACAATTTGATAAACACAATCACAATCTCATGGCAAAACTTTTTAAAATTTTGTGGCTAATTTGTATGAATTTTTACAATCTTATTCATAGGATTTAGTATGATTTGTTCATCCCCCAATGATGGTTGGGTTAAGGGGTGAGGTTAGGTGCCACTCCTCCTTTTTAAAATCAAAAATTTTCGTATGACTGAACTCGGACGAATTAGCTGCTAAACTGACAAAAACGTAAATTAGTTACATGTTCTCATGAGATCAGCCTGAAATAAATGCATGCTGAATGTTCATCAACCAATCAGAATCAAGCATTCAGCCTCCTTGTAATCTTATATGGTCAGCCAAGGCACGTTACTGTTGCCACCTGGTTTTATATACTTTCTTTTACTGCATGTTTTGCCCAACATACGCTCATTCTGAAAATGCGAATTATGTAGGCTTGGTCAGCAGATTGTCATTGTGTGAAATTTTGTGACTGTTCGAACACATTCGACTGCTTGATCCATTTACACTATACATTAAAAGTTTGATGTTGGCAAGATGCAATAAAAACCTGTATTTACAGATGTCAACTTGCGATAAAATTTGGAAAAATGCATCCTAATACCTAAAACTGGGCTTTATTTAATTGTCAGCATGAATGCAGATTTCAGTTTAAAGTCAAAATGAAATATTCGCCGATTTTCACATCGGCAACACAACCACAGACGCAGGGGAGACAGTGACTACGCTTACATGGACATCATTGATCAAATTATTTGCCTTAATCTGAATAAGACAATAATATGATTAAGGTGTTTACATGAGTTGCTTTTTGAATGTTCCGTTCATGATCCCATTTTACATGTTATGGCACATATATGTTATAGCACAAATCATTGCATCATTGCAGTGCTATCCACATTTCCTCTGGAGTTTCATGTAATTTCGGGTGTTTCATTCTTAATTTGTCGACTTTAACTGCAGTTTGGCACTCGGAATTTCATTCACGAACATTTTATGTATGCCCCCGTGACAAACGAGATATTGGATGCGAGGAACTGCTGGAAGAAAGTAGTTTAAATGAAATTTGATGATACCGCACACCAAATAGAAAAAAAAACCTCAGCATTTTTCGACTCGGTAGATGTAAACAATAACGTCAAACAGCCATGTTGTGAATATACTATACTGCCACAAAATATGTAGAAAAAAAAAGCCGCAAATGTGGGTCCACACATGAGTGGTGCCCTCATCAGGGGAAAATGAAAACAAAACCTTTGTTCTGGCACATTTATAAAAGCAACACTGATGACCCATGTCTCCGAATAATTCTTCTCCTTCCACTTGTTTTAATTACGGTTTGCAACACAACATGGCGTTTCATCTTCGTCTTGTTATACGACGTATTGCAGACTAACATGGTGTCTCTTTGCCAACTGAACACTGTAACAGGTAAAACAGTCTTCGAAGCTATCATGCATATTAATAAAGTTGCACCTTATTCACAATAGAGCGCGCTGATTTGTTCAAACCAAGTCTTTCTCATGAAATAATGATGAAAACTCAAAGACGGTACAGACATCCAGTCTTCACGCTGGATTTTACACAAAGATTTCATGGCCGTGACGTAGCTTCAAATTTTCTTTTCAAACGGGAAAAACGAATTTGCTCTGAATAACGCATTGGCAACCAGTTTTCACTTTTTTTGCGAAATATATGTGTCCTAACAGTGTCTTTAGCAGTGTGTGACATATATATGACTGCCAACATTTAAAAAAATGTGTTTTGGTGTTTCATGACCCTTTAAAGAAAAAAGCAAATATAACAAATTGCTACACAAAAAGTTATAGCTATAAATTATTTAATTCATTTTACTTCAGCTTAGTCTCTGATTTATCAACATGCAACACGCAAACTCAAAGAGCAATACAACAAAACTGCTACAGAGGTGGATCATATTGAAAAAGAATAAAAATTCAAAGAAAAACGTAAACCTCATTGACGAAAACCCCCGCACAATAACAAAACGGATTCATTGTGAGTTATTGCAGTTTTTGACTGTCACATATCTTTCTGAAAAGCCCCTTCTGAGTGAGCTATCGATCGGTTATATAAAAGTTCAATGCCACTTCCTGCCAAGCGGATGAAGTGTAGATATTGCTCCATCACTTGTAGTTATGAAATTGCTTTGTCTCAAAACAGAGTTCCTAGAAACATCGATACTGTCAGTTTACAAAAGCCTGTGGTGTTTCTTGTTCTTCTCATAAATTCAACATTCACACCAGGGTGGCGATGTGATGGCTATTTTAGAGAATGGCATAAAAAAAGCACTGCTTTCTTTTAATTAAAGCAACTGTTTGAGACTTTGCATGAATGGTTACATGAAATATTCATGGAAATGGATACATATTGTGCTGCAATTCAGGCCTACTGAAACAAATCTCTAGCATGTGCTGTATTTCTTTATTCAGAAATAGCGATATTTTAATCGATTGTCTTTTAAGGCGAGTTAGTTTTCACAAAAATTAATTTAAAGATGTTGTTTTTTGACATAAAAGCAACCTGATCAAAAGCTATTCTTCTATGCTTTATAAATAAATCGTCTCATTGTTGTGTCTGTTTTCTTTAGTTTATTAACACAATGGCATGCACTGAGTACTTGTGTTTTCATGGCCTCTAACAGCTTTTGAAGATCTAAAGGTTGCATGTGGGATTAGTTTTGAAAATAGGGCTACATTCAGACAGCGTTTAGCCTTTCAAGTTACGTTGTGTCTCTAATACCAGACAAAACTAAGGTCAATTCCTATCTGTATTCTCAGAATAGCTTTGAAAAAACCTGTAACCATAGTGACAGAAAATGCCAGCATATATGAGATCAATTCTCTGGTAACTTCCCTTAAAAATGCAGTAGTAGTCTCGCCATGGTACAGTGATGGTTATGAATTACTTTCACATCGATCTTATTGAGAGTCATTTCTATTTTCAAAAGAATTTCATTATACTATACCATAAAATGTTAATCTGTTTGATGGAATGTGAATATACTACCCTTAAATATGTTGATTGGTTATTTGGAGGCAAACAGGCTGCAATTATATATTTATGTTTAATGGAAGTATGAAATGAAAAGTATGTCAAAAAATATGGAGGCCATTTGTTTCTGCAATAGAATTAAAATCAAAGAGGTTACTTTTTGTGACTTGTGAGTTTAGTATATAGCAAGCAACTGTATGACAATTCAGAATTGAGAGAAATGAGGGCAGAATTCAAAGAGAAACTTTAAACTTGAAATTTGCAAGAAATAAGGTTGCTTATATATCACTCTGTATTGTAATATGTGAATTTAGTATTCTAATTTCTTTCTTGCAATTTCAACATTGATTTCTCTGAATTGTGAATTTACATCTCACAATTATTTTAAAATTGTGAGGAAAAAGTAGGAATAGTGAGACACGTGCATGGGAAAAAGTCTGTTACCTTGTTTTTTTTATTGATTTGCCCTATGGTGAAATTGGCGTTCCATTGAATATTTATTTATATTATTTTTAATTTTATTGATTTATCCTATATGGTGGATTTGGGATTCCATAGAATACACGGATGTGCTTTAATTAAATATATATATTAAAAATTTATGTTCTTATTTATCAATGTTTATCAATTTATTTACTTTCTTAAGAAATTAAGTTATTAATTTCTACATTTCAGAACACAAGATTTTTGCTACCATAAACCACGGCATTTGGAAAACTGTAAAAAACCAACAAAACATCTATGGCTATTTTTACAATGAAAAAACGTAATACTTTTTTTTTACTACAATAAAAAGTATGGAAGCTAAAGCTAGTGCCATTCATTCATTTTCTTTTCGGCCTAGTCCCTTTATTAATCAGGAGTCGCCACAGCAGAATGAACCGGCAACTTATCCAGCATAGCTTTATGCAGCAGATGCCACTCTAGCAGCAACCCATAACTGGGAATCATATACACTCCCATTTACACACATACACTACGGTCAATTGTAGCTTACCTAATTCACCTATAGCGCAGGTCTTTGGACTGTGTAGTTGAAACCGGAGCACCGTAGGAAACCCACACCAACACGGGAAAACATGCAAACTCCACACAGAAATGCCAACTGGGGCTCGAACCAGACCTTCTTGCTGTGAGGTAACAGGGCTAACCACTGAGCCACAGTGCCTGAGCCACATTAAAGCTAGTGTTTTACAGTTTAATAACTTGGCGCAGATGTCAATTAATTAGCACACACACACAAAAACCTACCCGGATGTAGTCCTCTAAACAACATGCTGCTGCGTGAACATGAGCGTCTATTTATCAGAAAGAGCTTTATTGCCAGGTATGTTTACAAATACGAGGAATTTGTTTTCTTGACAGAATATATCAACCCAAAACACTCGTATTTCCCTCCGTCCCAGAGGAATAATCAACAACTAATCATTTTGTGTGTTTTTCGTTTTGCTACGGAACAAAAGTACTCAAAGGAAAACAAAGGTGTTTTTTTCTGTCGACGGTGGGCCTGGCAGACAGCACGCGTTTGCCGCTGGGTGTCGCTCTGGAGCAACAAATGGCTCAAAATCTCCCCCACCCCCTAAACATATACTCTGACTGTGTGCGTATGTGTATCGCCGAGAAAGTAAGTCTGTGTTTCCAGCTGACTGCTCGCTCTCTCTTAGTGTGTGTATGTGTGTGTATGTGTGTGTGTTGTCATTATTATTATCCAGTCTGCTCCCAGCTCAGAATGGCCAGATTCACTCAGACTGAGACAAGAAGGGAGCAGCACCCACAGCCGCCCCATCCCGCTTACTCCAGCCTGCTTTTCACTGGACCCGGGGCAGCACCGACCCAACATCCACTCCTCCTAATCCCGCACCAGCACCAGTACGCTCAGATCCCATTTCCTAAACCCATGAACGGGTCAGAATCCATCTCCATTCATCCGGAGAACGGCACCATGAAAGACCAAGATGCCATAAAACTCTTTATCGGGCAAATACCGCGGAACCTTGAGGAAAAAGACCTGAAACCATTATTCGAGCAGTTTGGGAAAATCCACGAATTGACAGTATTAAAGGACCGATACACCGGCATGCACAAAGGTAAACGCGTGATTCCCTTAATGAGAGTTTGTAGTGATTTAATCTTGTAAACACTACCATATATTATTGTTTGTTTTTGGAATGACACAATAATAATAATTAGACGTGGTGAATGTTTAGATTTTACAAATATTATTTTGCTTTCTGCACAAAATGTACCCAATTCATTAGTGACGCATGCAATATTCTAATATTTAATATGAATCATGCATTTTTATGTGATCCACTGTCATGTCAACATTAAACCCATATATATATATATATATATATATATATATATATATATATATATATATATATATATATATATATATATATATATATATATATATATATATATATATAAGGCCGCTTTAGATACTATTTACACTTAATCTACATCGTTAAGAGACAACTTCTCAGTTTAGCATGGTTGTTTGCATGAATATTTATATTTATTCTCTAAAATAAACGCCTTTCTTTATGGCAGTTTAATATTGGATGCTTTGCTTTGGAACTGGGGCAAAGAGGCTTAGAAAATAATTCATATTTAAAGAGTCTTTTGCATATCTATTCTTTTCAATGGGGAAATATTCCCACTGTCTCACTCGGTACACTGGCAGGCTGTTAATGATCCAGACAGGTGAGCGTTATGAAATGCAAATAATAACCCAGCAGTTATACATAAGTGAAGCTGTATGCTTTTGATTATATTTGCACTTGGAACACGTTCTTTTGTGCGTCATAACGAACTACAGCGCGTCCTATATTGTGGCATGACGCTCTGTTTGACAACTGACATGGAGTAGGCTACGTCATACACCCCGCTTAAACAAGAAGAATAACACTAAAATTAAACCCTCTTTTTGGTATAATCTTGTTCTTGGCATTTGCTATCCTCAAGCGATATGTGTCGGAAAGAGAATATCCACATTTGTCTTCGTTAGTGTCAGTTACTATTAGCCTTCATATCAGTGGCGTGTTTATAATTATGCTAATAAGGCTCTATTTGCTCAAGCGTTCATCCACGTTATTTACCCCGTGAGAAGCACTGCTTCGTATGGGGTTTAACTGTGTTTAACATGTCAGAGTAATGAGAATTTATACATTGATTTCATGGCCGAGAGTTGTGAGTTTTCATTTGGCCAAGTTGGACGGTTTGAGTCGAGAAAATGGGTTGAAATGTTAATTTATTCTTAATTTTAGGTCTCTGTGACAAATGCTTAAGCTTTAGAGAGGATTTGCAAGACAAAATGTGCTGTTTCAGAGGGGAATTTATGGCTACTTAGTCTACATCAAGTCGACGGTTAAGAAAGCGTGCCAATTCTGAACTGAAATGGTATTCACACTTCTATCCATCTTTCATCAAGTGGCTTGCAGTGGCATGTCGATTATTATATTGTTTGTAGTTTTAACCTGTACAGACCATTTCAATGAACATGTCATTGGCCCATAAGCATTTCTTGCATGTTATCAAACTAGTTCATAACTGTAACAAGAGGCAATTCAATCATAACTTCCCTGCTGAAAAATCCAGCTTAAACCAGCCTAGGCTGGTTGGCTGGTTATAGCTGGTTGACCAGCCTGGTTTTAGAGGGGTTTTGGCCATTTCCAGGCTGGTTTCCAGCCATTTTCAGCCTAGTCTTAGCTGGTCAGGCTGGAAAATGACCAGCTAAATCCAGCTAAAACCAGCTTGACCAGCCTGGTTTAAGCTGGATATAGCTGGTTTTGGCTGGGCTCCCAGCTTGTCTAGGTTGGTCAAGCTGGTTTTAGCTGGTGGCATAGAGCTATAAAGCTTTCCAGTTTGTACTTCTAAAACCAGAAGCAAATTTGCATTTTTGAGCCATTGGGTTCCCTCAGGAATTTCCTGTGTATTTTTATAATGGCAATTTTCCATTTATAAGTAACATAAGGGGTGTTGTGGGTAAGTTCCACGCAAAGCATAAATTATGAAACCATTTTTTTAGAGTTGTTAAAAAAGGAGGATGTGCTTGTGTTAAAACTAAACTTTAATTTATTATAATGCCTATTATTAATTCCTGAAGACCTAGAAATTGACCTAATTACTGAATAGCTGCTTTTGTTTTTTTATGTAAATGATTGCTGGTTCTGTACATATCATTATGAACTCGCTGTCAGTGCCAAATTACACCATCATAGACCCAATTTGTTTTTCATCCGATTGTACTGGTGGTGCTTTGCCTTTGGGACAGGAACTGAATATGAGTTCTAAAGAATCGTACGGAGAATTGGCTCTTCAAGATGGAATTTCTTTTCATCTTATGTATTATTCTGTGAGGGGATGTGCAGATAAGAACAAGTCAGCAAATATTTACATACACTTTTTTTGTCAGCTTAGAGATTGTGCAGTCTTGCGAGCAGTCCCAATATGGACTGCATTGGTGATGTAGACCCCAAGGTTGTTTAAATGTTTGGCTAAAGCGTGGCTGAGGATGCAAATACAATTTTTCATCCAAAACCTGACAAAGGAGCACAGTGGATGAATGTTTGTCAGTACTCGTTGTGAAAGCCTATGAATATGATTTCACTGCACATAAGCGTTTTGGCCAAACAAATAAGACATTTGTATATCTGTTTCATCGCTGAGCTCTGTTTTAAAGAGTTCTCATCATGACTAAAGGGATCATATGTTGGTTTCAAAGTGGGGAGCATGTTTCGGTGCTAAGTCAGCTTGCTAATCCACACAGGAAAACACAGCATTAGTTTGCTAAGCGCGGTAATAAACCATGACCATAATGACGGAGGAGGATTAGCAACTGTAGTTATTGTCTGAGGTTGCGGTCGCTTGGATCACTTGGTTTGTCCCTTTACAGTGACTGCTTCTTTGCAATTAAAGCATGCTGTAGTCGTTTTAGCCTGCAGTGTTCAATATGAACAACTATTATGAGGTCTGTTTCATGGGCCTAACGATTGCTGCCTCTTGATTTGTATTAACAAGTGAGCTTTTCCCCTTCAGGCTTTTCACCTGTGATCAGTTGAGCTCAGCATTTTATTAAAGTTTTTATATTTAGTATCAGATTGGAAATGGGGTTTAACATGCACAGCAAAGCTTGAGACATTTGCTATGCTGTATTTGTAATCTTTCATGAGTGTGGTATATAGATCTCTCGCTGCGTTTAGCATAAATAGACTATTGTGGCTTTGCTTTGAAAGCCTCTTATGCACATTTTGTACTCCGCAGGTGAAGATGTCCAAGGATAAGCTTGCATTAACTTACAATACAAGAGGCGTGGAGAGCATCTGAACCCTATACAAGACATTACAAGATTCTTTAGACTAAAACTGATGCTGTCTGATTGCCTGTGCTTAATGCTGCTCCATTCACATCTGCTAATGTGGAGTATCAATACCTAACTGCTTTCAAGAGACCTATTGTGCTTAGACATTTATGAGGGATTGAGAACTTAGTATAAAGTATATAAAAATGGTATGAAGTATTAAACAGTTTTAATTTCTGTTCTTTCTCATGCTGACAGATTGAGCAGCAGGGGGGCTGTGGAAAAGCTGAAAGCCGGGCCGTAGAAAGGTTTCAGTGCTTATAAAATGTAAAGCTAATCCTGTTGGATTGTAGTTTTATGTGATTTCCAATATTATAAAGAGTTGAGCTAGGACTAAGATTGTTCTGATGCCTTGGAGAAAAATAGCATCATAAAACGACTTATAAATAGGAAAATAAAACCTATTTTATTTGTTTCAACCATGTTGTGTTCAAGCTAATGCGTTCATATTTGTACTTAATTTGAGTAATTATCGAAGGGGGATTTTTTTTGTCTGTTTGACCAATGATATCTCACTGCAATTCGTAACTTTTTGTTTTAGTGGCTAATTCGTATGATTTTATAAGATCTCATTCTTACAATTTAGTATGATTTGCTCATACCCCAATGATGGTTGGGTTGGGTGCCACACGGTCGACCATGCTTATACTGTTTTAAAAAAATGACTGTTAAAGTAATTTAAAGAATGACTGTTTTAATTAATGGTTTACACACACAGCATTGTTGGTTTACAAGCAAATCAAACAAACATAATCCTGTTTCACTACTACACTTGATTTTATATTTATTGTAAAAAAAAACAAGAAAGCATGTTAAATGAGAATTTAATGGCTTACTTCAAAAATAAAGATAAAATAGTATTTAAAAATGTTTTATTTTGAATATGTTTTTAAAATAAATAGGTCTTGCACTTTACATTTTCAGATTTTTCATAGTATATGTATTAATTCCTCTACTTTTACCATAAACCGACATCCGACATAAACCATTTGGTAGAGGTTCATATTTTAGAAATCATGGGATGTGTTAAAAAAAAGCATTGAGTGTGTTAACAGTTAGGAAATGCAATTCAAACATTTTTTTCTTGGTGGGGTAGTTAAATGGTTAAAATTGTACATTTTCGTACGACTGAACTGACAAAACATAAAATACTGACATTTCCTCGTGAGATCAGGCTTTTAACTCTGTTGGTTTATATTTATATATTTAGGATGTGTTTACACTTGGAAGTCTTGATGGAATAAATTATGAATGCTGCCATTCAAATCTTAATGCAAAGCAAATAAGAGAACCTAGAAAAAATGAATATTGGACTTCTTCCAGACAAAGCTTGATGTAGTTTGGCTGAAATTTGGCTGTTTTCAGACCAAAACCAAAATGTGATGTCACAAAATGAGAGCTTAAAAAGAACAGACTTCTCAAACTTGCAGTGCTCAGCATATATAAGTAGAGCCCCCAGAAATGTATCCTTTCAAATTCATATTTTTAATAGGAAGCTATACAATATTATATTTGTGCATATACATTAGATTAGTCAGTACTGAAGCCAAATCTGGAGCATATCTAACAAAATAACTTACGATAATGGTCCAAAAACTAGTACACCCAAATTTAAATGTTATAGAAAAATATTAAATAAAAATTCAAAGAGGAAAAATCAGGAGAATCAAAAAAATGGAAACATTTTGTAAGTTGTAATTTTTTTTTGGCAATATTTAGCTTGAATTACTTTTATCTTTCAATTTCTAAATATGTTTGTGACTAAAATATTATTTTAATAAATATATCTGTTTAATAACTCTGTTTTGTTTAAATGCACCAAAATACAAAGCCTATATTTTCTGAGAAATGGATAAAAATATTCATTTTCAAAATGGGTTGTACTCAATTGTGCTGAGCACTGTACCTTCTTTTCCTCTAAGTCATACATGATAATTAAATGCAGACATCCAAAAATGCAATATATTTGTCTTGCAATATATCTTAAAAAATAACAGAATGAATGCTAATTAAACCAAAAGTAAAACTGTATAATTTACGTCTTGATTCTGGACCAATACAACTACTACAATTGTGAAATGTCCTGTATAGGGGTGCAAGCATTATCGGTCAGTGAAATAAATAAACAAATTTTTAGAAAACGGCCTATCATTTCACTGAATAAGACCTTTATTCCTTGGCTTGGATCATGTAAAGCCATTTGAAACTGCATTCAATCTGCAATTTGGACCTTCAACACTTCATCTATTTTCTCACATTGACACACACATGCACCAGTTTGCCAGTGTGTACATCTGAGATGTTGTCATTAGTCATAGTCATTACATTCAATCATTAAATGATGAGACTAAACAAGCAACCATTGCTTCTTTGTATCATCATACTTGCCTTTTGTTTACAGTAAAACCATTTTGAGTGTCGTTTACATATCTTGTCATGTCTGTGACAATGTTCCACTGAAGTAGACACATCTCCCATTATTAAGGTTAACAATTAATCCATGAATAAATCATTAATTTAAATGATAATCATGGGAATTCATGATAACTGATTCCCTAGTCCTATAAGAGACCATAAAGTTTTTAGGAAACATTTAAAATCTTTTGACCCAAAAGACGATCAAGAATGAACTGTAGAATGTAGTTCGACATTGGATATTCTGTTTTATTCTTAGTTTCAATTGAAAACATGCTTGACAAGTTATTTTTATGAGGTCTTTCTTTAATATAAAAAAGGCCACTGGCTTCACTCTGGAAGTCAAATATGTTCCTTGGCTTTTTTATGCCTTAAAAGTTTGACATTCCAAAGACCCAAACATCTGTAAATACTGTAACACACAACAAGGCCAATTCATAAAAAATGCAATGCTTCAGCAGCTCTTCTGGCAGGAACCGTAGCTCTGAATGTCAGGATGAGATGTTCCCTCCTCCACCGGCAAGCTTTGCTTTGAGCTACTGGCCACTTATCTCCCCTTTACCTGCTTTTAGATGGACTTCCCTTTATGCGGAGAAGGTTATTTCTCTTTTTAGATGGAAAATGTGCTTTTTTTAAGGCCATTACCATTCATCAGGAGATGGCACATACAGTAGAGTATTCTAGACAACCCTCCGAGGAAAGAGGTTCAGTGACCTTCCGTAACATGTCCGTTTTGTGGACCGAACATAAAACACAAAAGCGAAATTATTGATGTGCTATTCTAAGATGCTGTGAATCTCTCCCTCGTGGCCGGTTTTACGGCTGATAATAAGCTGGTCTTCAAACGTGTCATAATGTCTGCTGTGTTTGCTAATAGAAAGCCCACCTGATTCCCTCTGCGTCATGCTGCTTACCAGATTGCTTTGTGATTTGAAAACACTTCTCAACTCACTGCTGTTGAATTAGAAAAATAAATGTTATACAAATCTTTATATATATATATATATATATATATATATATATATATATATATATATATATATATATATATATATATATACAGTTAAAGTCAGAATTATTAGCCCCCTGTATATATGTTTTCACCCCAATTTCTGTTAAACAGAGAGATTTATCAGCACATTTCTAAACATAATAGTTTTAATAACTCATTTCTAATAATATCTTTGCCATGATGATAGTAAATAATATTTTACTAGATATTTTTCAAGATACTAGTATTCAGCTTAAAGTGACATTTAAAGGCTTAACTGAGTTAGTTAAGGGAACAAGGCAAGTTAGAGTAATTAGGCAAGTCATTGTATAACAAAAAAAATGCTGAAAATGGCTAATAATCAGTATTGGGCAAAGCTACTTTTGAAAGTAATGCATTACAATATTAAGTTAGTCATAAAGGAAGTAACTAGTTGCGTTACTTTGAGTTGCTTTTGTGTTACTGTACTTTTTTATTAGCTGGCTAAGACTTGATCTCTTTCAGATCTTGTTTTTTAATTTGTTTTTTAATAGAGGAGCTCTGCAATTAACAGCACTTTGTATAACACCTTTATTTACCTTTAAAAACATTACCTTTAGGATAATGTTATCTGAGAACTTCTTGACCTCAAAGCTATACATAGCTTATATATACAGATTATTGAACATTTAACGCAATGTGTTTACTACTTTTGTACTATTTGTCTTAAGTAAAATCACTGTACAATGAGACAATACCCTTTACCTTTACTTTGATGTGTTCAAAATAATGAACATGTTCTCTCATTGACTGCGTGATTCATTATGACTATTTTAAATTTAAACTCAGCAATTTATTCTTTAAAAGCAAATTAATTAAACTAAAATGTAACCCGCATTCACTCAAATATTATTACTTATTTGTTTTAAAGTAATGCGTTACTTTACTCCTTACTTAGAAAAGTAATATTATCACGTAACTCACTCTACTCGTAATGCATTATCCCCAACACTGCTAATACTATTGACCTTAAAATGGTTTTTAAAAAATTAAAAACTGCTTTTACTCTAGCTGAAACAAAACAAATAAGACTTTCTCCTGAAGAAAAAATATTAGAGGGAATACTGTAAAAAATACTTTGGTCTGTTAAATGACATTTGGAAAATATCTGAAAAAATGTAAAAAAATCACTGCTAATAATAGTGCTAATAATTTTGACTTCAACTGTATGCACTACCAGTTTGGGGTCAGTAGGATTTTCAAATGTTTTAAAATAAGCTTCTCCAGCTCACCAAGGCTGCATTTATTTCATCAAAAATTCAGAACAAATTGTAAAATTGTGAAACGTCATTACACTATAAAATAACTGTTTAAAGTTAGTTTATAATTAAATTTATTCCAGTGATTTTAAAGATGAATTTTCAACTTCATTACTCCAGTCTTTAGCGTCACACAATCCTTTAGAAATCCCTCTACTACTACTACTACTACTACTACTACTACTACTACTACTACTACTACTACTACTACTACTACTACTACTACTACTACTACTACTACTAATAATAATAATAATAATAATAATAATTCTTCTTCTTCTTATTATTTTTTTATATTAATGGCAATAGTAATAAAAGCAATAATGAATGGAGCAATAATTTCATTTGAAACTAAATACAATAAGAAACCTGTTATTTAAAATTTTACTAAATATTTAACAATTTAACAATTTTGTTACATTTAATAAATGCCCCCTTTATGACAAGAATCATGTTCTTAAAAAAAAGGAAAAAAAAAGGAAAAAAAAAGGATATATAGGACATCTATATAATTTTTTCAAAAACTACAAAATAACTCAAAATAATATTACAATATAAATATCATAATTACTTTTGGGTGCTAAACAAAAACAAACAAACGAGCTAACCAAAAAACAACAACAAATAGTTAGGTATCTGCACATTGAGCTTAAAGGGAAAGTTCACCCCAAAATAAAAATTTGCTCATGTTCAAGTGGTTCCAAACCTTTTTGAGTTTCTTTCTAAAGGAGCTTTTCTAAAGAATGTTGGAAACTGGTAAACAGGAAAAACTAATTCTGTGGAAGTCAATGGTTACAGGCTCACTACATTTAACAAAATAACTTCTTTTGTATTCAGCAGAAAAGAAACTCAAGGAGGTTTGTGGTGAATTCAGGCTGTATAAATGATGACAGAATTTTCAGTTTTGGCTGAACTTTTCATTTAAGCTCTAGAAAGTTTATTAGCAAAAGTATACCCAGCAAACAATTTTGTGTTTAATAGAGGTCTAATTAATATCTAAACATAGACAGCTTGGCTAAAACAAGGCTAAACTTGGGCTGTCATCTAGACATCTAAGAATAGCCCAAAACTAAACTAGTCGTCAAATTGACAGATTGGACAGACTTTAAATGTGTAGTCATTCATTTCTGTTTATTTGATGACTATAGTCTAGTTTTGGCCTATTCTTAGACGTCTACTAGATTTTCAGTGACAACCCAAGTTTAGCCTTGTTTTAGCCAAGACGACTATGTTTAGACGTCTATTAGACATCTATTAGACATCTTTTAAAAACAAAAAATTCTTGGGTGTTGACAAAATGTTTGTTTTGAGAAATCAGAAACTGTCTGAAGTTAAATTATTTTCTTCTATAACTTCAAATGAACTATTCATTATTAATTTCCATGACAACTGTAAGTATTGCAGCTCTGTGGCACTACATTACTTTGTTTGTATGCTTATCAGGAATGCATTTTCTGAAAATGTCATAACTTGTTGCTTAACTGGTATGATGCAATGTTGGAGAAATGAACTGGTTAGTCATGGCAGTCAAACCATACAATTGTTTTTTCAGATCCATCGCTGGTATCATGTTTCAGCAATATGCATTCATTTTTCACACACGTGATAACTTAAGTTAATAAGTTATTTCGCATTGACGTTTGCAAATGTTAGTTGAAATTGCAACCATTCCAACAATGCATAACAACATTAGCTCGACCAGTGGTGTAAGTTTAAATGTGGTAAATAGGGATTGCATTTACAAAACATATATTCAAATTAGGGCTGCACAATATATTGTTTCAATATTGATATTGCTATTGTGGGCATCTGAGATAGTCACATCACAGGATCTGCAAAGTTGAGGCGGGATTATCGTTGACCAGGAGCCACAGTTGATCGTGTTTGTGTTTTTAAGGCCTGTAATTGTGTAAGCGTTCAAAGCATTCATACACAAGAAATGTTTTTAACTTTAAGAAAGATTGATTGTAAGTAAGCATATATACAAACAATGAAAACTATTCTGTTATTTTACATTCGATTCCTCAATTTGTGTAACTGTTTTGTTTTGTTTCATTTACAGTATATCTTTGCTCTACTGTTTTTATCAATACTTTTGATTTTGTTTATTATATTTAATGCTAATGCACTCTACAAAATCATCATGATCAACATAACATTATGTAAATTCTTTCCAAATAGAGCTATTAATTTCATCTGGTTAAATTAAATACAATATCGCAACATGTATCGTAGAAAAATAAAATATTGCAATGTCAGGATTTTAAATATCGTGCAGCCCTAATTCAAATATATTTGAAAGCAGAATCGAAAGTGGTGGAATGTGATTGTACACTAAATAATAATGTAAAAATCTATGTGAACTTTACTAAAAAAGTTATGTTGGCTGGTAAACGCTTTTGTACTGTTCATTTACTCTTCAGTTAAGTCTGCCAGTAAAAGCTAGGAACTCAACAATGTGGAAATTTTAACAATGGCAAAAACATTGAACTTTATAGGCCTGTCAAAATAATCAATATATCGACTTATCGCACAACACATGGACATGGGCTCAGTTATTTTATGTATATCGCCCATGCATAAAACCCAATTCTAGCAGCATTTTAGCTGATTGGGCAACATTTCTCTCTATTGGAGGTGTCAGTGTCAGTATGGTTGAAAAACACTATAGTATTTAATCTAAATTACTTTAGTATTTTTTCATGCGTGTGTCTGACAACTGAAAATAAATCTGGTACCAGATATTGCAGCCTCTATTACTTTACCTTTCACTTTTTTGTTAACATTTATTATTATTTATTGAAGATAAGCATTTTCACATTCTGATTCAAATGCCTAATTGTTTAAATGACTATAATTAAATTAAATATTCTTAAGAATACAATATTACGTGTTCTTTGCAAGAGTGTGCTTGCATTATGATGCTATTATATTGTCATTCTGGCATTATATAGTGAGAGTGGCATAAAATGGTCTTAAAATGACAATAATATCGTTAATCACAATATGTTTTGATGCAATATATCGTACAACAAAAAGTAGATATCGTGACAGGCCTACTTACTGTACACACTCAAATAAAGGATTTTTCCACATGTTCAAACTACTTAGCTAAAATTAGCTTAAACAACATAATTCTTAATATTTTTTAATGACAAATTAATTGTTTTATGTTCATTCCACTTAAATTTGTTTACTTATTCGATTTGTTTTAGGACAGCCTGAATGAATTGTGTGAAAGCCTGCAATTTTTACAGTGTATATTGATAAGTACAAATTTAGATTGACATTTTTCAGATAACAAACAAAATGTAAGCAAATGTGAAAACTGATTTTATTCTAAAACCTTAACTGCAGAAAACAATGAAAATCTGGACACATCTAGACCCTTCATTTCTCAAAATCATTTATAAATTGCAGTTCTATAGTCTTCTTTTTTTCATGGTATAAAAGACAGCTGTGTATTGGGCAGGCAGTGAGAACAGCTTGCTTTAAGATGTTAAATTTAGTATGTTTAGTGACGCATGTGGTGAAGAAATTACTTCTTTTTTTACGCAGCTCGATTTTTCTTGAACCGTTTCAAAATGGACGTCAATTCCTTATTAGTTTCTATTTAATGTTTACTCTTTTGTGCAGTAAACTTTTACAAGCTCATTTCAGAGGTGTTTTTTTATGGAGGTAAAGAGAGAATGACGACAGGGAATGAAACGTGTGATACATTGGCGTGACTGTTCTTCCTGACATTTCCTCCATTCGAAACCGTTGTTCTGGTTTTCCGAGCTTCCTGAACTAAAGATTTATTGTCAGGAGGAAAATAAATCAACACTCAGCACGGTTGACTAATGAACAGCGAAAGAAGGATTCTGTTGGCGTTGATGAGAACGGCTCGGAAATATGTAAATGCCTCATTGGAATTTGAGCAGAAAAGCCTTTTTCCACTTCCTTTGATCTCAGGAAGGAGGGCATGGCCATTATGTCAGTCAGGGAGCTGTGACAAATGCCATGTGCGCACACACGCACACACACAGCTCGAGTGGACAGGGAAAAATGACAGTAAGGCAGAGGGCTAAGCACAATAGATGAACAGACTGAGAGAGATAGAGTGATTGTCAGAACCACTGAAAACAAATGGTGCCTTTAATCCGGAGGCACCGGCGGAGTGACGGGCCCTTCTGACAGGATGGGAGAGCCGGATCCACCCAGGTAGACAGGAGAGGGTGGAAACAAAGGGATTTAATATGAAAGGGGAGGTGTGGCGGGGTAGATGTAGCACAATGTCACCATGTTAAGAGAGTGACGGGATTAGAACATCAGGTTTGCATTAGTGCATGCTGGGATTTGTTTTCAAGGTTACTTTTTTAGATTGGTCATTCTGAACTGGTTTTGCTGGACAAATGCATTCAGTGGTGACCCGTGCTGTACTAACACTAAAAAAACTAATTTGCCAGCAGCTAACTCTCTGCAACTTTCACATGCTCACCCACTGAAGCTAAGCAGGGCTGCACCTGGTCAGTACCTGGATGAGAGACCACATGGGAAAGCTAGGTTGCGGCCGGAAGTGGTGTTAGTGAGGCCAGCAGGGGGCACTTAACCAGTGGTTTGTGTGAGTCCTATACTGCTCAGTGAATGCCGTCTTTCTAAGTTCCTGACTCTCTGGTCGTTAAAAAACTCAGGATGTCCTTCAAAAAGAGTAGGGGTTTAACCCCGGCATCCTGGACAAATTTGCCTACTGGCCTCTGTTCATCATGGCCTCCTAACCTCCCCCATATTATGACTGGTGTGTGGTGTGCGGTCTGGTGCAATATGGCTGCTGTCACATCATCCACGTGGATGCTGCACACCTCCAGATTTCCTCCAATGTGTAAAGCGCTTTGAGTGTTCAGAAAAGCACTATATAAATGTAAGGAATTATTATTATTATTATTATTATTATTATTATTATTATTATTTATTTATTTATTTATTTTATTAAATTCAGCCCCTATAAATAGTTTGCAACCACTTACCTTAGGAAAAATGTAAATCCAAATGAACAATTTTTTTTCCAGTAAAAATTGTGGCCAATAATATGCAGATTTACTAACACAATGTAATCATGAACGTTTTCGCTACATTAGATTCAAAGTTTTGTTGCCTTCGTGTGGTTGTTAACCTTTTAATAGGTTTGATGCAAACCTATGTTTAAGTGTTTGCTTTGTTTTGTCTTTTTCATTTTTATTTATGCTAACTCGTTTCTACAGTTCTATTAACTAGACTCCCTAGTTTTTTTTGCAATTCTGCGATCGCTGAATCCAGCGCAAAATCAACAAAAAGTCACACATTTTTGCCATCCTGCAAAAGTCTTAATTAAACGTGAAATAATCGCAAAATGTAAATAATCTCATAAAAACTCAAATTCTAAACCATATAATCTAAATATATTTATTTCAGTTTGCAATTAAATGTTTTACATGACTTATAGACATCACGAAAAATCACAAAAAATGACGAAAAATGACGTCTCATCTGCGCCCTCACAATCAGCAGCCTGTGCAGTAAGCAGACATGGATGAAGCGCGAATGATTTACATGTGAAGTCAATGCAAAGATTGGATTAGACATGTTCTAGATGTCTCTCATGTTCAGACATGTTTTTGTACTGGTTTCTGGCCTGGTTATGGCAACCTAAACAAAGCAAGTGATGGACAAATCTTTGAATGATTGATTCAAATGAGTTGATCAAATACAGAACCTTTAAAAAACAAAACATTCTCTCTGAGATGCACAAAATCTAAAAAGAAAAGAAACTCTCTAAAAATAAACTTGTTTGTTGAACTATTGAACTATAGCATGACCTTATTATATTTTATAAAATAATAAAAAGTAAACATACACCTGGTCGCCAATGGTCACTGTCACCGCGTAGACCGAGGTGGCCAGAAGTTGCTCGCTCTTCGTTGAAAAGAACAGTCGCTTGATGCTTTGCCGCTGCCAGTCGCTTGTAGTGTGAATGAGGCTTTAGACTTCATTATGGACAATACTACTTGGATTTATTTGTAAGAGCTACATTGACCCAAGTAATACTGGCATCGAATGTTATCATTTGCATGAATGGGCATCATCAGTGGATATCAGCTGATAGATATGGGCCAGTAGGGGCCTTCTGTGCCTACTAGTAGGCTCAGAAGGCTGTAATCATCCATCCACATGGTTAATCAGCTAATAGAGAAGACCCCAGATCTGTTTTTACATTACTGTGACGGTTGGGGTAGTGGTAGACGTTAGTAAAATACAATTAATGGGAAATTTAATAAGTAATATAAATAACTCTCGTTAACTTCTGGCTGCAGCTGTATGCGATCAATAGCTAATTAACCATGTGGATGGATGATTACAGCATTCTGAGCCTAGTAGTAGGCGCAGAAGGCCCCTACTGGCCTCGTATCTATCAGCTGATAACCACTGATAACGCCCATTCAATCAAGTGATAACATTCGAATCGGCTGGTAATACAAGCACTTTGTTATGTTTTTGCTCTACAAACAGTTTGTAAACTTTTGTGTATTTAAATGAACACACAATTGGCTTTAAGTAACTTCTTGCAACTGTCCTCCATCTGAACTTTCAGTCTTGCAATCAAAAATACATTGAATTTCACCAGATCCTTTTTACAGTCCGGAACGTCACCGAATACCGTTGTTGTTTTTATTTTGGAATTGAAAAGCGATGCTACGACATGAGCATGGCTGAAAGGTGACCCGGGAGAGGATGTTGTCTGTGAGTTTGTGGGACCCGTCGGGGATGTGCGGAGAGGGCCTGCTGCTCAGCACGGCTATTAATAGAAATCTGTGGTATTTCCGAAAATAGGTTAAGCTGCCACTGCTGGCATCACTGCTCGCATGCCAGCCATCCTCTGAAGACAGAAAAAGAGAGAGAGAAAGAGAGAGAGAGGAGGAGAAACAGATGTAGCCTACTGAGGAAGTGTCTTTGTTCTTCCATACCCTGCTCGCATTCGGTGCGGCATCAGAGTTTTCCGGCTGAGGACTTCCCAGCATGTCGTACGACACCGTGTCACCCCTCGATATTTCGAATTCACAACACAAGAGCTGTTCTGGACCTATTTGAGTCTTGCCATGACAAACAAGTCTTGCATATGTATTAGGAACTGCTTTATTCAGTACGTGTAGGAACTTTCTTCGGCAATCCACAGTTGGAAAGTTTTCCAAAACAATAGTTGTCCGAAAATGTACTGTCTTAATACAGATTCTGATTTCGTTTGTCAGTTTTTGTTCAATGTTCAGGGTGCAATCTGTTTATTGGTAACACTTTAGTTTAGGTCACAATTCATTCTATTAACTATCTCCTGCATATTATTAAGATATTAACTGTTCATTAGTAGTTCTAAAGTATGATCTTATTCTGCATCTCTAATCCTACCCAAAACCTAAACCCAATTTCTACCTTACTAACTATTAATAAACAGCTAATTAGTAGTTTAGTAAGCTAGCAGTGTTAGTTAATGGTGTGTTAATACTGTGAATTGTGACCTAAACTAAAGTGTTACACAAGGATTTTTTAAACTTTAATTTGTATGTTATTTCTGAATAAATCCAACGTATAATTTTTTATATCTCTTTTTTTCGTGTCTCGAGCTTCATGTTAAGTGACGTGCGTATACTTTTGCTCTGGTACATGAAGGTTGAGCGAATTTAAAGTTGGCTGCCTTAATTAAGGTTTACAGGTTACGCTAGCACACCGCTTATATTACAAGACTCATTACAAAGTAATTAGGCGAGGGCAGGGACCATACTGTTGTCTGGACAGTGACTGAGAGAGAAGTTGAAGGAAATCCGGCCCACCATGCGTTTTTTTTTTTTTCAAAGGAAGGGCATTAATGCATACAGACCGTTTTACATGATGTGTGCTAACTGTATGTGACACTGAAAGCAGCACCACTCTCCGAGAGCAAGAAGTATTCATGTGTTTTCATGTGCACGTGCTGTAGTGGCACATTGATCACACATTTGGATAAATATGATTTTTTATATGCTTTTCCACCAATTTTTTTTCTTCATTTATGACACAATGCTGCCCTGTCATTAGACTGGTTTCCTTGACAGATTTGTGCAAAACAAAAGATGCTAAATGACAGCAATTAACAGACATCATGTGACTAAATTAAATTTTTTTTCCTTCTTGCGATAAGTCTTCTGCAAGGTTAAATATGTAAGAGGAACTTTGCATTCAGATTTACAGACGAATGGAGTCATTGTAGAGATAAATCTTGTAGAGATCAATTGCAATATCCTTAAAGAATGATCATATGGCTTTTGTGTATATCATGTACCTAAAAAATTGGACAATTTCAAATGTTTGAAATAAAAAAAATTCTTGTAAAACCACTTTATAAAAGCTTTTTATTTTTATTTTTATGAGAGTATTTCTGCATTTAACTTCTTTATAGTCTGTTGGATTCTCTTTAAATTTGATCCTTGAAATGCAACACAACAAAAAAATAAAGAGAACAACACAACACAATGTACACAACTCCAAGTGTTCCCTTTATTTATTTTTTGAGCAGTATATGTTTACATTTATTGAGACAATACACCAATATTCAATAATTGGCATTGCATCACAGTATAGTCGAAGCCCCTTCCATTTTGCCCTACTTTTTTTCTGGATCACAGCATTACAGAGTCATATCAAGGTATATATAAACATATTTATATATACAGTTGAAGTCAGAATTTTTAACCCCCCTGTTTATTTTTCCCCCTAATGTCTGTTTAACGGAGAGAAGATTTTTTCAATACATTTCTAAACACAATTTTTTTATAATTTTATAATTGTTTTAATAATTAATTTCTAATAACTGATTTATTTTATCTTTGCCATGATGACAGTACATAATATTTTACTAGATATTTTTCAGCGATGCAGTGGCGCAGTAGGTAGTGCTGTCGCCTCACAGCAAGAAGGTCGCTGGTTCGAGCTTCGGCTGGATCAGTTGGCGTTTCTGTGAGGAGTTTCATGTTCTCCTTGCGATTGTGTGGGTTTCCTCCGGGTGCTCCGGTTTCCCCCACAGTCCAAAGACATGCGGTACAGGTGAATTGGGTAGGCTCAATTGTCCGTAGTGTATGTGTGTGTGAATAAGTGTGTATGTGTTTCCCAGTGATGGGTTGTGGCTGGAAGGGCATCCACTGCATAAAACAAATGCTGGATAAGTTGGTGGTTCATTCCACTGTGGCAACCCCAGATTAATAAAGGGACTAAGCCGAAAAAAAAAATGAATGAATGAATGAATAGATATTTTTCAAGACACTTCTGTACAGCTTAAAGTGACATTTAAAGGCTTAATTTGGTTAACTAGGCAGGTTAGGGTAATTAGTTACTGTATAACGATGGTTTGTTCTGTAGACTATCAAAAAAAAAAATTAGCTTAAAGGGGCTATTAATTTTAAAGTTTAAATGTTTTAAAAAAATTGTAATCTGCTTTTATTATAGCCAAAATAAAACAAATAAGACTTTAAAATATTATTAGACATACTGTGAAAATTTCCTTGCTCTGTTAAACATAATTTGGGAATTATTAAAAAAAGAATAAAAAAATCAAAGGGGTGCTAATAATAATAGCGTAATGTCTAAAGTGGTGACAAAACAGGTGATTTTGCTGACATTTTTAGATTATAAGGCTGAACGGCATGAAATGCCATCAGACTACAGAGATTTCCAGGCATTTCTCTGTTGCAATCGGTAGATCACAATAATTAACCCTCGAAAACCCAGATTACTGTTGTGTTTGTGATAAGGAAAAATGCTAAAAACATGCAGGTATTTCTTCTTTCTTACTGTTTACTGAACTAGTCTGCCATAGCAAAAAACAGAGTCTCATATATTAAGAATATTTAAAAATAGGCACTATCCTTATAAATAAACTGCAAAGTTGCAATCTAAACAACTACATTCTCGACTAAAAAAGCCTCAAAAGGACATTATGTTGTCCAACAGCAGCAATATTTGTCAATACACAAGGGAGAAGGGTGAAGAGGTGGTACGAGTACTGTTACTGACAGAATATCGCACGGCTGTAATAAATACTGTATAAATAAATAAATTCTGGAGAAAGTCTTATTTGTTTTATTTCGGCTAGAATAAAAGCAGTTTTTTTTTACAACCATTTTAAGGTCAAAATTATTAGCCCCTTTAAGCTATAATTTTTTTCGATAGTCTACAGAACAAACCATCAATAACATGCCTAATTAACCTAACCTGCCTAGTTAACCCAATTAACCTAGTATTATGTACTGTCATCATGGCAAAGATCAAATAAATCCGCCTTTTCTAAGTTATTAGAAAGGAGTTATTAAAACTATTATGTTTAGAAATGTGTTGATCTCCGTTCAAATCTTCTCTCCGTTAAACAGAAATTGGGGGAAAAAATAAACAGGGGGCTGATAATTCAGGGGGGCTAATAATTCAGACTTCAACTATGTATTTATGTATACAGTATATTGCATTTAGACTTTTAGAAAAGGTCATCTAGACTTCTCACAAGAAAAAAAGGTTATATTGTAGACAGTTTTACCTGTCAGCCATAAATCATTTCATATGGTTGGTAATCTGAACATAGACACCATTCATTTTCACATTTCCACTCACAGCCAAGCTATAATATTGCATGACAGCTTAAAAATTGCCATTATAACTTGAGAAATCTTAAAAAAGAGGTAAAAGCAAATAACTGAACTCATATCTGCATCTTCTTCTTATGCTTCTTCTTAATTAACTTAGGACATATGAATGCCAAAACGGGTGAAAGAAATATAGTTGTACTTATGTCAAATATCCATACATCATGTTCTAGAAACGTATATGTACAGTATATATATGCAGAATGTTAATACGTGATCAAATCAGCTTTTATGAAATCATTTTTCATACCTACACAACAGTTTTAAGTTCAGTCCTTTGTTCTCACAGCTAAACTTGAACGTGTTGGGAAAGAGTGGGAGGTGTGAATGACGGGAGTGCTCGCGAAGTTGCAAAGTGCTCAGGCGAGAACGTGGAGAATAGGGGGGCATGGAAGCAGATTTGGCACCCAAGACCTTCGCACTTAACAGGCACCTCACAGTTCAGGGCTTGCACACAATTATGAGGGGGACAGGAACAGTGGTGCGATGGCTTGACTCTTGCTATTTAAAAAAAAAAAACACAGCAAATGGGGGCTGTCAGGAGCGGAGGGAGGGAGCGGCACCTTCAATTCAGCTTGCTTAATTACCGCTATGCCTCTCTACCTCTCCATGAAGCTCTGCGCCATTTCGTAGACCCGCAGGCCTCATGGGCCTCTGTCTGTGTGATTGCTTATTAGCACAGGGGTTAGATGTCATTTCTGTCCTGGAAGAGAGAGGCACGTTTTTTTTTTGCTAGCAGTAGCTACATTTGACATGGTGCTGAATATTTTATTAGTTTTGTAAAAAATAAATAAATAAAAAAATAGTGGGGAAAAAAATCAAGAATTTCAGTGTATCACCCGTTTGTGAACATTTAGATTATTTATTTAAGGGTAGTTTTGTAAAATGCCAAATTTGAATTTTTTTTTACATTTATGTAGCTTGAGCACTGAAAAAAATGTAAAAAAAAACAAAACTTAATTTGTTTGTTTAAATTTAGCCCAAAGTGTTTTCAAACACTTGCCTTAAAATATTTTTAGTAAATCTAATAAATCATCTTTGAATATTTTTTTTTCAGGGAAGTCTAATGTTTGAGGAAAATATAATTTATTAAAATATTAAAAATCTAGCGATTCTTTTACTGTTTTTATTTATACATTTTTGAAACTGAATTGTAACGTTAAAAAGTCCGATAGTGTGACATAGCAAAAATGAATAAAAACAAGTGTTAATAATATACAAATTATATGAGAGGGAATTTAAACATACACACATATATATATATATATATATATATATATGTATGTATGTATGTATGTATGTATGTATGTATGTATGTATGTATGTATGTATGTATGTATGTATGTATGTATGTATGTATGTATGTATGTATATTTATGTATATGTATATGTATATATATATATATATATATATATTTTTTTTTTTTTAATAACTAAACACTTACCTTCATACATTGCTATTTGTCAGACTTGTTGGACATTTTCAATAAATATAGGTGTCAAAAAAAGACAATTTGTATAAGGGTTGCAAAAAAGTTAAATGTGTAAAAAATCCTGGGACAAAAACTTAATGTGTGCACATCATGAGCTTCACAGGGGGGCTTCAGTATAGGCATGGGCCGTTATAAGATTCTGATGGTATGATATCCTTGGATAAAAATGTTTTACGGTATTGTGATCACTGCTCTAAAATAAGTTTTTTTAAATGTCTGGGTAAAAACAAAAACCTTTTCCCACTTTGAACACAATATATTTGATTTTGGGAAACATTTAAATTATTTAGGAACATAAATGTTACTTTAAGCTGTATAGAAGTGTCTTGAAAATCATCTAGTAAAATATTATGTACTGTCATCATGGCTAAGATCAAATAAATCAGTAATTAGAAATGAGTTATTATGTTTAGATACTATTATATTTAGAAATGTGTTGAAAAAATATTCTCTCCGTTAAACAGAAAGAAAACGAGTGCTAATAATTCAGGGGGGCTTATAATTCTGACTTCAACTGTATGTATAAAAAAGGCATTATATTAGCTATAAATGCGAAGTCAAATGTATCATCTGCTTCCTTAGTTAATTTTTAAATCGCATTTGATCAAACAATAGAGATTGTTATCAAACAATGTGGTAGATCATTTCTACACTCTGTCCCGGGGGTGCTGCGTCAGCCCCTTCTATGCGTGATCGTTTTATGTCGAGTTTCAAATAATTTCATCATGCGGCCCAAAATTGCACGCCTGGTATGCAACAGCAGGGCAGTAATTTGTACGTGTTTGGATTCCAATTATGAAGTTGTTGGTGCCTATGGGCTGCAGTCGCACTATGCATTAAAGTAAGAGCTTTAGAATTAAAATGCTTCTCTAGCTATCTGTTTTACTGTCACTTTATCTCTCATGGACACACACACACACACACACACACACACACACGATTCTTTTGCTAATATTAGTGGGGCAACTAATTTAGTCTGGATGTTCTTTATGAATGCATCCAATTTGGTTCCCAAGCAATTGCAAGATCAGATGGTCGCCACAGATTGAAAGGAGCCTATCTTGGCGGGAGGATTTGAGACATAACAAAGCTTTGATGTATTTGAAAGCAATGCAGGGTTAGTTGGACTGATACAATAATAAATATAAAAGAACACAAGAGACTTGCTTGTTTGTTTTTGTTAGCAATTTGCATGGAGGCAATGTTTGGTCTCATTTGGGCCTTACCTGTCTATGACCCCAAGTCATTTTCAGTCCTTATAAATTGAGATTTGATTGGTTATTAGCATTTTAGCTATTAGTATTTGCTGTTTGAGTTAAATTGGCCTCTGCTGACCTTAGAGTAAATGGCTCATTTAGTTGGATGCAAATAATAACCAGGCTTAACCCAACTCCATGTAAAATAAGTCTGTATGAATGACATATGACTGAATAAAGCTCTTTCTGATTCTGATTCTGACGACACATACATGCACACACAAACACCGGTACAGCTGTCTTTATGGGGACTTGCCATTCACGTAATGGTTTTTGTTCTGTACAAACTGTATATTCTTTTAAAGTGTTAATATTGTGAGTTATTTATTTGACTTTGACCAGTATTGTGAATTTCTGGTGGAGCAAATTTTATTTTTTTGACTAAAGCTAGATGGCAGGAGTGGACGAAACCTGTTTGAAAACAATCCAAATTGTTGCAGTTCTGTTTGGTGACATTACTTAAGTAATACACTTCATACTTAAAGAATAAATCCACAGTGTTTACTTCAGTGCGGCTGAACATGCGTTGAGAGAGAGAAGGTGACAGAAGGAAGAGAAAGCGAGACGACTGACTGCTCGGTAGTTACTTTCGCATCTACAGAAGTGTGATGCCCACATTGCAGTGAGTCTGTTATATCCTGCGAATCCGAGACTTGGATTGCTGTAAATAAATCTACCAGTTAGTTCTGTTAATGCCACTAAAACTAATGGGCTAAGCGATCTTCTTCCTGCGAAGTCTTCTTTTGTGTGAAACCTGCGGCAGAATGGTTATATAATCGAGTGTGTATGTACATGTTTTTATGAATCCACTTTTCTGTCTGGGGACCCGAGGGCCTCAAAGTTTCTCTTCCTAGTTCTCCACTACTGTTTGTCTCTCTCTGTCAGGGTGTCAAGGGTAGTCAGGGCTTATTCCAGCTGGCCGAGAGCCTCGGACAGGGACGGCTGGCTGATCTATAGACTTGCTCAAACACACACAAGCGCACGTACGGAAAGACACGCATCCAGTGTAAAGCGGACTGGACAGGCTCCCCCATGTTAGAAAATAGACTGTCTGTATTTAGCCTGTCTGCAGGGACTCCTCACGGCACCTCTGGCCCTGTCATTGTAAGGGACGTGGAGGCTTTGTGCTGGCTTGTTTTTTCTGTGCTGGCGAGTGGTGATACTTGATGGGAACACAATGCTGTGGGTGGACTTGAATGTTGAATTAAATGAAGACCAATGCATCTGGTCTTTCTTTTCATCTGTTTCAAAGCTTAATGCAAGCATACAGAAACGTCTTGGGTCCACGGCCTCTTACATAAGCTCATTTCCCAAGATTGATGTTGCTTTGAGTTGTGCGGTTAATGAATCTTTTAGACTTTTAGAAACATTTACTTCCACTGTTCCTTTTCCTGAATAGCAGAATCCACTACAGATTTGTGACACCACTTCCAGGAATTAATGCTTTCATTTATGTTTGCAGGTAGTCAGCAGCAAAACCCCTTGATTGCTCATCATGGCACTTTTCTTGCATGTAAAAATGCAAGACACAATCTCAATTATACATTCCTCTCAAATGTCTTCTTTTGCTTGTTCAGTACAAAAATGAACACAAGTTCTCTGTTTTTCCTGGTATGCTGTCACAAATAAACAATTGCGATCACAGCCAATTAGCTACAGTATTTTAGGATTGCAGGTCTTGTAATTGACACTAGTTTGCTATTTAGTTGTGTACATTGCAACATCTTCAGTGAAAACAAGAACCTGTGGAACAAGAGAGTACATTTTCCCTTGCAGCGAAAAGAGTTCTGCACTTTAAAACCTGCTTTACATACATTTTTGTAAGGTTTCTGCAAGAAAACCAATCTTAAACCAGCTTGAACTGGTCTATTTAGGCCCAATCTCATTTCAATCCTAGTCCCAGTCCAATCCCAGTGAAAAAAACACAGTTCTCGTAGCAATTTCAGAACAAAGCTAAACTAAAAAACATACAAAATGAACAAAAGATATTTTTTTTTTAACAAAGCTGAACAACATTTAAGTGGTTTAAAAGGTCTTCTAAGTAATTAAAAACATGTACATGAGTATAAATAATTCTGTTACACATCGGTCAAAATGTGTTTATCAAGAATGTCATAGAGACAGAGCATAAATTACATTTAAGTTGTCGGAAAGTACTTCTGAAAATAAGTAGCTGTGCAGTCCAGTTAATTATTCTACAAAATACATATATTTACAGTTTTAAATTTGTTACAGATATAGTCTTGAAATCCAATCTAAATTGATTATTTAAACTGAAAATACATGTGTATCTATGGAAGCTTTGAACCGTGCGGTGAAAAAAAAGCGATCTTGGGGGTGATAAAAAAAAAAAGAAAATTTAGCTTGTTATAACCAGATATTATGTCGTTATAACCAGATATTATGGTGTTTTAATGACATAATTAAGTCGATATAATGAGCTATTATGATACTATGTCGTTATAATAAGATAAGTATTTTTTTTTCTCCCCACCAAGATTGCTTTTTTTTTACCGTGCAGTTCAGGGCTTCCACACGTATCTCATATATAGCAGAAATACAATTTTAAAGTTTTGAAAATGTATTATGAAAACAAAGACTTTGAAATGAATGCTTGTTCCATTTGTGCGATCCTAGCAGGTACAGAACATCAACATGATGTCAGAATGTTGTTGTACCCCAACGTCGTGGGAAGTTGCATTTTGTTCGGAAAGAAAAATCGGGTTGACATCACAACCCAACGTCAGGCCGAGATTAATGTTCAATGTTTGGTTACTTGGTTACTTTCCAACACAACCTACTGTAAAAACAACCAAATATCAATGTCTAGTGATGTTACAGCTTGACGTTGTGTGGACGTTACCACCATGATGTCTATCAGACAATTTTGTTTGCCATACCTGATGAATAAATGTCAGTATTTGACGTCAACAAGATGTTGGTTTAAGAAGTTGGCTTGACGTTGGAATTTGGTGACTTTCTAACACACCCCAATATCAACAAAATATCAACATCATTTCACATTGTTATTGGACATCAAAGTGTTGTCCTTAGACGCTGGCGACTTAAATTTAACCTAATATTAACGTCTTATGACAATGTGTGTCTACTGTGATGGCACAGGCTCTCATTAACCAACACAGTGCAACTTCTTCTGTCTACATTTGACTGCATTTTCAGTTGATTAAAAATGGCTGCAGTATCCAGTACACTTAAATATTTCATCTTACGCAAGTTTCAGTTCAACCACAGTTACAACACTACCCCTATCCGTCTGTTTTGTGCATTCACCTGATGGTTTCTCAATTAGAGATACATATTAGGTGAAGGTCTTGGTCTGTTTGGATATAGAATGGGATGAACTTTTTTGTGTAGTTAGTCAGACTGGGAGACTAAGCAAAACCTGCCAAGAAACGTAAGCCACCATCATTATTCGCATTGTGTCCTTCCTTCCTTTCTTTTTTTTCACACAGAATGCTAATTTACAAGTCACTTTGGATGAAAGTGCCTCCTCCAAATGAATAAATGTAAATGCCTTACTGATGTTTCTGTCCTGATTGTCTGGCCACTGTTAGTTGCTATAGGAAGCTGTTTGCTTACTTCAAATGACTTTGGCCACCCGCCGATATCAGGCAGTATTGAGTTCAAGACCACTATCTATCCAAGTCATTGAAAGTCTCCTTTCCTTTTGTCACACAGGCTGCGCGTTCCTCACCTACTGCGCCCGCGAGTCGGCCATCAAAGCCCAGAACGCACTCCATGAACAGAAGACACTGCCGGGGGTAAGTCCGCTGCCAGCCTTTCGCCTCACCTCTTTAAGAGGGCCACCATGCCAGTCAAAGCTAAAGCCGTATGTTTTAGACAGAGAGCTAAAGCCTTTGGAGCAGAAATCAGTCGATAACCCAGCCTTTTAAGATCAGGCTTTGAGCCGTTTCATGGTACTTCTCCCTGGGGACATTTGCAAGCATTGATCCGATGCTTTCAGCGCAGGGCTCAGGGATGCAGTGATAGCAAATGTCAATTCATTTGTTCTCTCAATTTTTCCAAACTGCTCCATTTACGCAAAAAGCCAGTGAGTCATTGTTGCCCAGTTGCACAAAAAGTATTCTGGACGCACAAAAATAAACATGAGAGCGTTTCCTATTGAGGATTGTGGCAAATGCGACAACATTCAAAGCAGTAAACGCACAAGGAGGTCCGGTAGCAGTCTGCAAGGCCTTACACAGTGTATGGTATGACAATGGCACATTGTTGCCATGCTACCAGGCAGACAGACATATCCTGAAGTAACCAGTAGGAAACCCACATGCACCGAAAGCATCACATCTTGTGTCATAGACGCTATTAGGCACTAACAACACTATGTTTATAATTATTATCATTGCTATTAGTAATGTTAGTAATTTTTATTATGTATTTTACTTATTTTGACCTTGACAAAAAAGCGTGCACATCAATCTAAAATTGGTGCTCAGCCAAACAACAAGCACAAAATTATACAAAAAAGTGGCAACACCAAAGCTCCAAAAATACGAATTTATTAACTTAAAAGGCTATCACAGAGTGTGTTTGGTGGGCAACATCTCTTCATCAAACTAATGCATATTTTACCTTGTATAGATTTTTTTATTTTTTGACTCTTTTTTTATTTGCTTTTTTGTTTTTAATTTTTTATTATTTAATAATTTATTATTTTGTCTCTCTTGTTTGTTTTGTTATTGCCTTTTGGCTTGTTTTATTGCTTTTCTTTTTCTTTGATTTGGTCTTTTTTGTGCTTTATTAATGTAATTGCTAATTGTTTTATTGTTAATGTTCTGTTTTATCATTTGCTTCAATTTTGTTTTTTGCTTTGCATTTTGCTTTTCCTTTTTGCTTTGAATTTTTGTTTATTTTTCTTTTCTGTTACTTGTTTTGATATGCACTTTTCTTTGTTCTTGCTTAGATCTGTTTTGTTCTCTTATATTATTAGTATAATTGTTTTAGATTTTATTTACATTTTACTTGATTACACTCAAAAAATCACTCATTGGATGAACTCAATTTCCATCAAAAAATTTTATTTAGCACAAACTAAAAAAAACTATTTAAACAATTAAATCCAATTGAGTTGGTCCAACATGATTTTATCAAATAAAAGTTTAAATACGTTTGTATTTTTATTTTATATAAACTCAAAGGTCTGATAATATCATGTATGCTATGTCTTGTACATTTTGAAGTCTCTCAGTTTTATTTGAAGCTATCTTAAATTAACTAAAAGAGATGTTTTTAAGCATGTTTCATATGTTACATACACACTTGAGACTTGGGCTGCACGATTAATAAAAAAAAAGATCTTGATTTGACCCCCCCACACGATCTTAATCCAGCATCTCTACGATTCAGCCGATTATATTTTTAGGTTCAGGAAAGAAGCATAAAAGCGGTCCCACAAGTCTTCATTGTTTTATATACGTTGCTCAGCAACATGGACACCTCCAAGTGGTGTTAAAAGTGTCACATACTGTATTCATAAGGTATAATTCACCCAAAAATGTCATTTCTGTCATGTAATGATGTATTCACAGCTGTGAAATCACGTCAGCTGATGCACTGTTTATTTACTACTGAGAGGACAAGCGCGAGAATGTTGTCTACTTTAGTGAAAAGAACCTGCATAGGCTGTTAATAACAGCTAATAAAGTAAATAACGTTTAGTTTGTTGTACAGAATGATCGTTTTGGAGCCGCACGGCAAGTATGATTTTCATATATGGTTTTTTTTCACAAAGTGACGGCAGCCATGACATGAGCACATTCAGCAGTGAAAGTGAAACCAAAACCACGCACATGATTTAAATGATCTCATCGCATTGTAAAGTTATGATCACATAGCGAACACGAAGGATTGTGCATGAAAATAAATGTTTAAAGGGGGAGTATAACTACTCTAGCCTATAGAATGTTAAATATAATACAAGAGGGAATCTGATAATGACAAATGTCTCATTTTACCAGTGAAAAAAATGATCTAATGATGCTGTCAATGACAAATGACAAGCATATGTCTCAAACATAATAATTCAACTTCAGAATTATGAATAGTTGTAATGATGTAATCACTTTATTGGCATTAACGACCAGGACAAATTTAAAATCTATTCAAGTCTACACCAGTCTTTACAAAATTTAGCATTTTAACCAATGCCAAAGTAGACCCACACATAGGCCTAATATTATTGTTGTTTTATTATATGTTAGGGAAATAACAATAATAATAGCCTACTCATATTAACCTTTATTTTACATCAGAAGCGTGAGAAAATCGTGATCTTGATTTTAAGCAAAAAAAAAAAAAAAATGTGATTCTCATTTTAGCCAGAATTCTGCAGCCCTAGTTGAGATTGATCTCAGAACTAATTTTAGGGCAGTTATTGCTCACTGAGCAAGGCAACAAAGTGCATTTTATCTAATTAAGCTGCAACACCCAAAAAATGGGTGCTTCTGCAAGGTGGTTATATCAAAGCTCAAAGCAGTACATGAAAATCTTCTAAATCTTCAAACTAAAGTGAAGATTAAACTTTTAACAAGTCTTTCTATTAACTTTAAACACCTAAGATTACTTTTATTGTCAACATTTCCCTCTCTAATTTCAATCACACGCAAAGCATTCTAGGAACTGCAAATCCCCAAACAAGGTAGTTGGACCTACACAATTCCTTCATGTTCTCCCAACACAAAACGCTAAAGTTAAGTGAATGGTTGACAAATTTAGGTGGACTGAACATAAAATAAATAAATTGGCCAAAGAAATTACAAGAATTGTGTTGTTTAAGCTCATTTTAAACAGGTACTGTAGTTTGAACAAGCAGCAGTGATCATTTTTTGAGTGTAGTATCCCTATACCAGTATCCCAGTTGTATTTAAAAGTCTGAATCTGCTAGAGAAGTTGCCCCTGTATTCCTTTTTAACGTTGTTTGTCATGACCATCATCTCTAATTTGAGTAAAATGTTTTATAATTGATATGAATTTCATTCTCCATATGTTTCTAATTGTGCTCGGGTTGACATAGTCTTAATAATCCATGTTACTTATCCACTGGTATTACTGCTTCTACGGGTTTACCAATGTAATATGTATGTTCAGAGATGTCTCAGCTTTCTGACCAATGAAACATTCACGTAAGAACCTCAGTCACAAGTTTTACGAGAAGCCAATGACGAGCGTTATATGACGTTCGATTTTATGGATATAGGGCAACCATGTCAGATACACACCCACACACACTTTTACCCCCAAGAGAACATTTGAGCCCTAAAGGAGAAAAAAAAAGATGAAGGAGGGGGGCACTCAGAATGTGACACATGTCATCCGAGCCTGTTGAGAATACATCACAACTTCCCCATCTCGATGTAGGGTGAGAGAAATACGTGTTCACATGCGCACAGACTTGCTGCATGTGTGACATCATTGCATCAGCTTCACTTACCAGTGTTGTCATCCCTCGAGACAACTGCGAATAAGGTAGTAGGTGTTTGTTGAAGAGTCTGAGAACTAGAGGCGTGTTTTTTTATGTGCATGTATTTGCCTGCTAGGAACAGGATATGATGGTTGAGTAGTTTCACTCCATTTTTCACTTTTTTTTTTTCGTTTTTTTTTCTGCTGTGGCGCTTTAATTAGCATGCTGACAGCGGGCTATGTGTGTTAGCTTTTACAGATTGCGCTGTAAAATCCTCTCAGGAAAAGGTGCGTTTTCTAAATTTATCACATTTAAAACACTGCATCTACAGCTATACACGCTTAAAAGAGATGTCTCTTTGGCTGTTGCATCATGTCTTGCATTGTTTTTTTTTTTTGGGTGGCACATGAGAGTGGAGTTTTAGAAATATTCAATTTTTGGAGAAAAAAAAAGCCAGCACAAAATCTCTTGTTCAGTTGCGCTCTAGATGTTTTTGAACACAAGAACGTGTTTCAAATACGCCCTAAGAAATGTGTCCAATCTGGGTCAGTTGAACCTGAAACCAGTCTAATTATTCAGGCCTCTTTCTTAAAGGCACAGATTGTGCAAAAAATGTAATGGTCACAGTATATTCGCCCTTGAATCATCCCAAATCTCTGTTTTTTGTTCAGTTTTTTTCTAATTTCTAATCAATGTCCATTTGTTTTGTTCCTATCTAACGACTGAATTTACATTTTGGGGTGCACTATTCCTTTAAGACCAATTAGCCAATCCACAACTATTTCATTTAGCAAATATATTGTTTGGGATCAAGATGTTATTTTACTGATCTGGTCTGCGCTGTGTCTTGGCCAACGAGCCTATCACTAAATCTTTCCGCAACAACCCCGCCTCGCTATGTTGATGGTAAGTAGATATGCCAGTTGTTTGTTTGTTAAGTCCTGCTTGATATGCAGATTGCCAGAGGCTATGTAGTAATTCATGTAAACTAGAGTTCTCCCGGAGAGGACCTATAAGTTATTTATGCTTGTGATTTGTCCTTTACTCTTGACTGACTGTCCCTCTTAGCAAATCCCTTGATAGGATGCGATCAATCATTCTTTCACTCCAGTGGTATTGTTTAATTGGTATTATGAATATTCTTCTATTAATATTTTGAATTAGCCTTAATTTTATATTTTTAGTTTTCATTTTTTGTAGATTTATGTGATTTGCTCATTGTATTAATTTTTGTTTTTTTAAATATAACTATTCAGATTATGTTTATTTCATTTTTAGTTAGTTTTTTATTATTTCAGGTTGTAATCTTAGTATTTAGTAAGAAAATAAAGAGTTTAGATGCTAAAACCTCTAAAGCCGTTTGATATTTTCTTCTAAAATTAGCATTTTTCTCAGACTCCTGTGTGTAGCCTCAGTAAGTTTTCATTTATAGTACCAAATAAGTTCTTTTCATTGCCTTTTAAGTGAAATTACTGAACATTAACACAAGAGGCTGAAAAAAGGCTCATTTTAGAAGAAGTTTTCAGACAGTATTTAGAGGTTTTTACATCTGAACTTTTTAAATTCCAACAATGCAGAGCCTTTAAATGATGGCCAAAATGCAATATGATACCAATATATTGTGCATCCTTTTGTATTCATTTTTTTGCAGCCTAAATTCTGCTCACCTCACAACTGCTTAGACTGTTAAACAATTCAGAGCATTTAAACTATTAGCCAATAACCGATATGGTATTGATATTTCACCATTTTGTCAAAAAAAACTGTAGTGGGCTAAAATGCACTCAATGTTGTGCATAAAAAAACTGTTTTATTAAACCGGCAAGATTGATGAAACCCCACATAACATTTAAAACATTGGCTGACAACCGATATGTAACCGATATATTGCATGATTTATCAGAAGCTAAGTTGCACTTTTCTTAAAGTTGTGCACAGGAAGCAATAACAAATTAAGTAAACTGCCAAGATCGATGAAACAATGTAGATCCTCCCACTTCAATTCCTGTTGAGGATGAATGTGCTGCCAGGAATCGTCATGACAGGGGGCCACATATGAATCCCACTATGGATGCGCCTGTGTCGGACACCCTCAGGCAGAGGAGGAGTGGGAGGAGGATGTTGGGTGGAGGCAATGAAGGTATTCTGACAGCTGTCTGCTTTAATAACACACTATATGTGGTACCAATATATGGGACAAAGAGCATATGAAATATTTACTTATAACCGAAATGGTACCACTGTATTTTGCATATTCATTTTCACAAAACATTAAATTGGGCTTAATTGTGTTAAGCTAGCAGCTATACAAAAAATGTTACGTTTACTGCAAAGTTCAAAGACTTGGCAGAACATATCAAAATATTGCCCAATAAATGATATGCTGCCAATATATTGTGTATTGTTTTGTCCCAAAATATTGTAGAGTGCTAAAATGCTTATAGTTATCAGTTGTGTATGTCAAACAGTACTCAAAGAAAAAATTGATTGTTAGAGAAGATAAGATTGAAAAGATTGTTCAAACAACACAGAGCATATTAAATATTCACTTATATAGTACCGATAAATTGTACATGATTGATATGTAGTTAAGTTGCACTCAGTTTGCAGTTGTGCATAAAAACAATAGTTCCACTAGCACAATAGCAACTTCTAAGATTTTTCAAACAACACAGAGAATTCCGAATATTGTCTGATAACCGATATGGTATCGATACTTTGTTATGTTATGTGTGTATTTATATAGCGCATTTATTGTGTATGGCCGTACACCCAAAGCGCTTCACAGTCATCAGGGGGGGTCTCTCCACACCACCACCAGTGTGCAGCAGTCAGTGATAGAGCCAATTCGGAGGATGGGGATGATTGGGAGGCCATGATCGATAAGGGCTGATGGAGGGACTTTGGCCAGGACACTGGGGTTACACCCCTACTCTTTATGACAAGTGTCATGGGATTTTTAATGACCACAGTGAGTCAGGACCTCGGTTTAACGTCTCATCCGAAAGACGGCGCCCACTGACAGTATACTGTCCCCTTCACTTTTTTACTGG
Organism: Danio aesculapii; assembly: GCF_903798145.1. Taxonomy (NCBI): domain Eukaryota; kingdom Metazoa; phylum Chordata; class Actinopteri; order Cypriniformes; family Danionidae; genus Danio; species Danio aesculapii. The sequence continues at coordinate 20,462,151 of NC_079456.1, read as the reverse complement.
GACATTAGGACTCACACAGACCACAGGTTGAGTGTCCCCAGCTGGCCTCTCTAACACCACTTCCAAAAGCTGGCAGGTTGATATGGCTTTGTGCATCATTTGTCAGGAGTTAAGTTGGACTCAGCCTTCAGTTATGCACTAAAAACAATATTTAAACTAGCACAATAGTAACAACTAGCAAAGATTATTCAAACAACAGAGCATATCCAATATTGATTGATAACCGACATAGTACCGATACATTGTGCATCATTTATCAAGAGTTAAGTTGCACTCAGCTTTCAGTTGTGCTCGAAAGCAACACATAAACTAGCACATTAGCAACAACTAGTTATGATTTTTCACACAACAGAAAGCAAATCAAATATTTACAGGTAACCGATATAGTACTAATATATTGTGCATCATTTATCAGGGGTTAAGTTGCACTCAGTCTTCAGTTGCGTACAAAAAGTAATAAGATAAACTAGCACATTAGCAACAGCTAGCTAAGATTTTACAAACAACACAGAATATTTTGAATATTGGCTAACCGACTAACCGATATGGTGCCGATATATTGTGTATCATTTGTCAGGAGTTAAGTTGCACTCAGCTTGCAGTTGTGCACAAAAAAGATAAACTAGCACAACAGCAAGTGCTAGCTAAGATTTTTCAAACAACACAGAGCATTTCGAATATTGACTGATAACTGATATGATAGTAATACAGTGTGTATCCTGCATCAGGAGTTAAGCATTCAGCCGTCATTTGTGCACAAAAAACAATAGATAAGCTAGCACATTAGCAACAACTAGCTAAGATTTTATAAACAACACTGAATATTTTGAATATTGGCTAACCGACTAACCGATATGGTACCGATATATTGTGTATCATTTATCAGGAGTTAAGTTGCACTCAGCTTTCAGTTGTGCTCGAAAAACAACACATAAACTAGCACAATAGCAACAACTAGCTAAGATTTTTCAAACAAAAGAGCATATCAAATATTTACAGAAAACCGATATTATACCGATACATTGTGCATCATTCATCAGGAGTTTAGTTGCAGCCTTCAGTCTTCAGTTTTGCTTGAAAAACAATAGATAAACTAGCACAAAAGCAACAACTAGCTAAGATTTTTCAAACAAAAGAGCATATCAAATATTTACAGATAACCGATATTATACCGATACATTGTGCATCATTCATCAGGAGTTAAGTTGCAGCCTTCAGTCTTCAGTTTTGCTTGAAAAACAATAGATAAACTAGCACAAAAGGAAAAGCTAGCTAAGGTTGTTTAAACAACGCAGAGCATATAAAACATTAATAGATCACCGATATTGTCTCGATATATATATTGTGCACAATTTATTGGAGGTAATAAATAATGATAAACATAATATTAATAAATAAACCACCATGTTTTTTTTTCTGAATAAAACATCCCCAGTGCCCATCTCTCACGTGTCAACTGCCAAGATCGCTAAAGCAACGTAAATTCTCCCAGTTTAATTCCAGCTGGGATTTTGAGCCCCTTCCGGTTCGACGTGCTGCCAAGAATTGCTATGACAGGGGGGCACATGTGAGCCCCATTATGGAAGGGTCTGTGTATGTCGGCAGGAGGAGGACGTCGGGTGGAGGCGAGGAAAGCGTTCTGACAGCTGTCCGCCTCGATAGTGCGCTTCCCCATCAGTGACCTCCGAGGAACATCAGCTCCGCGATGTGCGAGATGTGGTGATAACATCACTATGTATACATGGCAGCTTGTCAAGATCATCTAGGGCTAACGGCGGCAATCTGTGTCTGTTTGTGGCGAACAGGATGGATAGTTGATTTTGTTGTTTGTGTTTTGCGCGGTTGGAATCGGATGGGCAGTTTTGTAGGTGAGGGGTGTAGAAATGATCTGAAGTGTGTGGAGACATGTTAGCAAGCTTGTCTTCATGAATATTAGGTGGGTGATGTAACATGCAGCCAATTGATTTGGTAAGCGAGGGCTGGGAATGGTGGGGATTACTGATTCTAGTACACATTCACAACCAAGCAAAATTGAATTCTTGAAGACATAGTTCATCCAAAAGTAATTTTTTGTTATCATTTACTCAGCTTTTTCTTGTTACAAAACTGTTTGACTTTCTTGCTTCTGTTGAACAGAAATGAAGAAATTATAAAGCCTTGAACGAACTATTGACATACATAGAATTGGCTTTTTTTTTTACTATAAAAGTCAATGTTGACTGGTTTCCATTTTTCTTCAAAAAATATCTTCTCTAACTAAAAAACACACACACAAAAAAAAAAACACTGAAGGTCTGGAAAACACTTAAGACTGATTAAAATGTTGGGGTGAACTATCACTTTAAATGAATGTCTTAGAGCTTACTTTATTACTTTATTACTCGTAAGTAAAAACAAATAATAGATTATTTGAATGACTTATTTAAAAAAACTAAATAAATAAAATCAAGGAAATATGTAAGAAGCAGTTTGAGTCTTCTTCTTTTTATATAATAATAATAATAATAATAATAATAATAATAATAATAATATTAAATAAATACAACATATTAACTTTTAATACATACATACATACATACATACATACATACATACACACATACATACATACATACATACATACATACATACATACATACATACATACGTACATACATACATACAACATATAATATTATAATGAATTAATATTTCACCTATCAATGAATTATTTAACAATTTATTATTGTTATTAATATTATTATTTATTATATTATTATGTATTGTATTATATCATAATATATATTTATTATATTATGTCAAATAGGTGTAAAGGGGTAAAATAGGTGCCATTTTAAAGCATCTAGAGGAACAAATGTGTACTTTTTTATGCTTACCATGCCTCAAAAAAGGATGAATGCTTCATTTTCGTCCTAATTAAATGCGGTACGCCAACATGTACGTCCGTCTAGACATCTCACACTGAGTCAAAACAATGCGAAGAAAAAGAAGACTGTTTGTTTTGACACACGGCGCACATTCTAAATCTGCTTTGGCACAGCATATGTACATACCTATAAAAATGGCACATTTCTCCTGCTGTGAGAAATCAGGCACGCTTTCAGATGTGTGTGTATGCAGGAAAGCCGGCTGCGCTTGGAGAAAATGCGAGCGGTTTGAGCGCGCGTGAGCTCACGGTGTCCGCGGGGCTCCGAACCCCTGCTGCAACTGCAAATTCACCTGCTCCGCTGCAGATCCGCTGTCATTTAAGGTGTGTGTTTTACACCCAGATCCGTTGCTCGTTATCACATCCGCCTGTGGAAGATGTGTGAACCGGCCAATTTTTGTTTATGCCAGGAAAAGCAAAAGAAAACTAGTGCCTATAGAAGCAAACCATGTTTTTCTGTCCGCTTGTAAATGAAGCTTTCTCTTTCTCTTAGAGAAACGGAAAACAAGATTATTTTACTTAGCCCACTGCCCAATTATTTAGCTTGTTTGAAGCAAAAACTCAATTAATTTTGATGACCTGTTTCTGAGAATAAGACACTATTTTTAGGGATGTCCAGATCCGATCACACTGAAAAAAAGATGTCTGCAAAATTGTTGCAAACAATTTAATTGGGTTGAATTTAAACAAACAAATTAAATTGAGTAATGTTTAGCGTAATTTGTTTGTTTAAATTCAGCCCAAATAAGTTGTTTACAAAAAAAAATTAGTAAATCAAAGGAATCATCTTTGAATCATTTTTTTTCAGTGCACATGATCGAATATTGGGCCCGATCACGCGGATTCAGACTCGATCGGAATCGGATGTTACCACCCGATCAAGACTCAGATATATATGTATGTGTATATATATATATATATATATATATATATATATATATATATATATATATATATATATATATATATATATATATATATATATATATATATATATATATATATATATATATATATTCCTATTATGTTTGAACACATATATAGTTATGCAGTTAGACCTCTTTCTTGACTTCACACAGAAGCAGCATGAAGCAGAACGCGCGGGTATGTCTGCAGTTTGAAGGTATTATAAGTTGATGACGACAACATTGCCATTACCAACATTGTGAGATATGTAAACTTGGCATTGTGCAAAGGTTAAGGTGGAACGAAAAGGCTACATTTAACACAACAAACCTGATAAGACACCTCAAAAACAAACATAGAACCTCGATTTGAAATAGCGTCTTGTCACTATTTCACAGAGAAAGCTCTGCTAGCCTTTTATAAGAAGATTACTGACAAACTACTTGTCCTGTTCTAAGATGTACCCTTTCATTCACCACAGACATATGGAATTTTTCCCTAGCTCCCATGTCTCTACTAAGCCTTTATGTATTATAGAAGTATCGGATCGGGTTTCGGGATCAGTAGATACTCATAATCAAAAGAACTTGGACTCGAGGGCAAAAAACCTGATCAGGACATCCCTACTATATTTTACTAGTCTAGAAAATGCTTCCTACTTTAGGAATTTTTAGATATTCAGATGGTAACACTAAAATAATGGCCCATTTGTTCATGTTAGTTAATGTATTTACTAACATGAACAAACGATTAGTAATACATTTATTAAGGTATTTTTTCAGGTTGTTAATGTTAGTTAATGTTATTTCAGTTACAACATTAATTCATGTTAATGCAACTCACAATGAAGTAATGTTAACAAGCACAACTTTGGATTTTAATAATGCATTAGTTAATGATGAACTATGATTACTAAATGCTTTACAATATTATTTATTCTTAGTTAATACAACGTAAAACCCAACAGTCAACTTTATCAAATGAAATGAATGTAGTTTGCACAGAAATGCCAACTCATCCAGCCGAGGCTCAAACCAGGAACCTTCTTGCTGTGAGGCGATTGTGCTACCCACTGCGCTACCGTGACGCCCACTAAACAAAACTCCCTTTAGATTATTTAAATGTTCTTCACACTTTAAAAACTCGTTTCCTTTCTTATTTCATCCTTATTCAGAGCCTTTATTTCTTATCATGTACCTGATGAACTTTGTAATAATGTGAAAGCAGCAGACATAGCGATTGCCGGCTCCTGTAAACTAACAAGAGTCTGTTTTTAGCTGCTGATGGACATGAAGGCAGGAGGTGCGAAGTGTGTGTGCTGACGAAGCTGTGTGTTTTTCTCTGAATAAACGCAGTGATGAGTTGCTGACGGCTGCTCATATCAAATCACTCTAATCAAGCGTGATCCACAGCGCTGTTATTAATACACTGCCGCCTGAAACAGGAGCTCAACTTTTAGGAAGTTTGAGGAAGTTTACAATAAAGAAAAGATACTGCTTAACTGTCATTATTAAGAACGATTTTTTGTTCCGCACTGTTTCTAGGTCACTATTAAAAATGGGAGAACAACAAAAACAAAAAAAGAACAAAAAGTTATGGGCGACTCAGTGGCGCAGCAGGTAGTGCTGTCGCCTCCTAGCAAGAAGGTCGCTGGTTCGAGCCTCGGCTGGGTCACTTGGCATTTCTGTGTGGAGTTTGCATGTTCTCCCTGTGTTCGCATGGGTTTGCTCCGGTTTCGCCCACAGTCCAAAGACATGCTGTGCAGGTGAATTGGGTAGGCTAAATTGTCCGTAGTGTATGTGTGTGAATGAGTGTGTATGTGTTTCCCAGTGATGGGTTGCGCCTGGAAGGGCATCTGCTGCATAAAACAAATGCTGGATAAGTTGGCGGTTCATTCCCTTGTGTTGACCCCAGATTAATAAAGGGACTTAGCCGAAAAGAAAATCAATGAATCAATGAGAACAAAAAGTTAAGATATTTAATATCCTTTTGTTAGATTTGTAAAAAAAAAAGGATTTTGATGTGATATATGTATGTAAATATATGTATTTGTAATACAATGCAATTATAATACAATAATAGTTCATACAAATTTAAACGTCATCAATGTTATGAAAGAAAATAGTAGCATTTTAATGTTTCATTAATAGCTGAAATAAAAATGTGTATGAATTAAAATAATATAGAATAATAATAATATTGTTTAGTTTAATTGTAGAAAAAGTATTAGACATGATGTAGACAATATATCTTATATTAGGGGTGCCAAAATTAATAGTTTTTTGATGCACTGTGATGCAGACGCGAACAATTCGGTATGGGTTCAGTTATAATCATAACCGGTTATTATGTACTGACGTCATTTATCTCATATGCGTTATATGGCAGTAGCTTACTATGGCGAGGGAGGAGACTGTGAATAATTACTACTCCAACTACTTAAAAAGCAGATAACTATACACATTGCTTGTGAGTTTGCTGGGCAGTCTTTCACTGGCAGGGAAGTACATCAGAACCCAGCTAGGAAAAAAATCAAGCTCTCTCAAACTCACTCTCTGTGGCCCCTTTGACCTGCTGACTTGTTTGTGAGGTAACGTTTTATCTCCTCTCTCGTCTGTTACAACAATAACGTTACTAGTGCATCCAGACATAAGTGTGTCTGCAGAGCGAGTTTTCTCCAATGCGTCACTGTCTATAATGGATTAGCTGATTGCGGTGGCCGTTTAACATCAGTGTCTGTGTCACTGTTTGCTGAACAGTGCCAGAGCTGCTCTAGGGGTGCTTTTCTCAAACAACGATGTAACTTGCGGCTGAGCTATCATAGTACGATGCATCATTTGGGAAAAGAATGATGTAGTGACGAGTGTTTCCCAAAACTTGTTGTTTCTCTGCGCTGATCCATAATTTGAACCACGTTAGTTGTAATGTAAAATGCCCATAATAATGCTCTAAACGGGGTGGAGTAACTACTTCTTTTGTGGAGAAGCCGATAATTTCTTTGTGCAAATCATATTGTTTTACATGCACACGGATTAAAAAAAATCCAATATTAGTTTTGGTAAAAACATGCACTCGTTTTCTATGTTAATAAAAGTATATGTAAATGGCACATATAGGGCCTATGTTTCCTTTACAAATATTATTGAAAACATTACATATTCCATTCTAAAACTTACAAAAGCTAACGCGTATTCTAATCTCATATATAAATCATATATTAAATAAATAATGAGGCTATTTATTTAGAAATTAAATGTAATATGCTTTATTTATTAGAAAATGAAAAAAATCCTACTTTAATAATAATATTAATGATGATGATGATGATGATGATTATTATTATTATTATTATTATTATTATTATTATTATTATGATTATTATTATTAAATAAGTAAAAATACTTTGAAAGTAAATCATGTTGTATTGCAAAGTAAAATATCAAATTGTTTATGGAAAGCATCGTCAATGCATCATGATCACATGATAATCGTAACCAAAGCGGATCGGGAGACCAGTGTGGGGTCACACCCCTATATTTTATTATATTATATTATATTATATTATATTATATTATATTATATTATATTATATTATATTATATTATATTATATTATATTATATTATATTATATTATATTATATTATATTATATTATATTATATTATTCATTCATTGATTTTCTTTTCGGCTTAGTCCCTTTATTAATCTGGGGTCACCACAGCGGAATGAACCACCAACTTATCCAGCACGTTTTTATGCAGCGAATGCCCTTCCAGCGACAACCCATCTCTGGGAAACAACCACACACACTCATTCACACTCATTCACTACGAACAATTTAGCTTACCCACGCAGGAGGAAAACCCACGCAGGGAGAACATGCAAACTCCACACAGAAACGCCAACTGACCCAGCCGAGGCTCGAACCAGTGACCTTCTTGCTGTGAGGCGACAGCTGCGCCACTGCGTCGCCTATATTATATTATATTATATTATATTATATTATATTATATTATATTATATTATATTATATTATATTATATTATATTATATTATATTATATTATATTATAAATCTAAACCCAACAGTTTTGCATATACATCGTGAAACTATATGAAAAATGTCATTTTTTTTTGGTCTTTTCTTTTTTTTAGCACACAAACAATAGCAGAGCAAATCGGCATCGTTGTTTAGCCATTGATTTTTATCTACAGGACAAATAGCGATTGTCCATCCCTCGACTAATCTCCGATATGATGAGTTTGTGCTGGATTTTGGCCCCCGTGTGCGAATGCCCTTCTCTGTTTTTGTCTGTTTTGTGTGTGACATTCGCTGATTCATGGTTTGTGCAAATGCAGTGTGTGATGAATAGAAAGTCTCCAGTGGCGTCATATGAGAAATCACAGCGGAGCAGCTTCTCACTTCATGAAGTTTTATAGCGCCGCTTCTGCTCTTATGCGTGTGTGTGCGCGCGCATGTGTGTGTGGGTGCATAATGTACATAGTAAAAGCCATTGCGCTGAATTGATCCTCAGGGATTTCACTTCACTCCCCACAATCCTGATACAAGAGAAAAAGCTGGATTAACACAACCTTTTATTCTTTCTTTTATGCTCTTTTGGATTTGGGAAATACTTTATTTTTACTTTACTTTATTACTGTGGCGTTCTTTACAGTATTGTGAAGTAAACCGGAAATACAATTAAAGCCTGTTTGCACTAATGAGATGCAAAATCAGAAAAATTTACACGCATGACAACAGTTCTTTTCCCCAAAATAATGTTCTGGTTCTTTGACCTTCTGTTGCTCTTTGTTTTACACTTAAATCGATGTTTTGCTTTCTGTTCAGGCTTTAAAAATGCTCTGGATATTTGTGACTGTTTCTGTTTCTGTTACAAATACTAAAATAAAGTAACATATAAGCAAAATGCATTAATTAGGTATGATTTTTTTGTCCTTATTTCATAGAATAAGCAATAAACAGAAGGAATTTCAAGTATGTGAAGTAATATCAAGTATGAAAATAAAGTGTTTATGAAAAATGCCATCTTAACTAATTGTTATTAATATCCTCACTAAAGAAATATGAAAAATATTGCCGTTGTACACATTTATTTAGCAGTTTAAGTCATGATTGCTTGGCGTGACTTTTTAATCATAATTATTTTGTCACACAATTGATCCTATTTAGCGTTTAATCTCATTAATCTCTTCATTTGAAGCATTTAAGTTTAAAACAATCAAAGGTTTGTCAGTATTTGGCCTTTAAGTTAGATTATCTCATATTTAATTATCATTTATCTCATTATTTCTCAAAATTGTGTCTAATGGCATAATTATGACTTTTTGTCTCAAAAGTGTTGACTTTGTCTTTCGAGTTTAGTGACTTTATTTTGTCATATTTTAAGCAACGCAGGCTCATTCCGAAAACGTAGTCCCCAGGACGTTTCTGGAGACCGCAAAATACGTCCCGGGAGGTACGTATTTTTGCAGTTTTTGGTTTTCGCGAATCTGCGAGAGGCCGCTGTGTGCGTCTTTTTGGCTTCTTGGACATCTCCCGCGAGTGCCGTTCACACCCGCGCTGTTCTTGCGTGAACCCACCAGAGGCTGCTGTCGAACGAACGTCTGTCTGTCCGACTGGCTGAATAATTGACTGGGCGACTGGCCAATCGGCCGGTCGACCCACCCTCCTCCTTCCCCGAACCCAACCAATTTTACCGATTGACCCACCCGCCCTAAACCCAACCAACGATTTATAAAAGCCGTCCGAAAAAAAAAAAAGCCCTCGTCCGATTTTTACAAATTTTTTTTTACCATGTTTTCGGATTTTACCACATTCTCACCCTGTTATGAACCTCTTCGCTTTATTTTTTGGATTCTGTTTTAGTCTTGTAATATAACAATGTATCCGCAAACAGGAAGTACAACTAATTTCAATTTGTATGTTCAATTTACTTAGAATGATGGCACCAATCATTATATCAAGCTATGATTTTCTTAAAACAAGGGAACGAATCAATTGTCTTCTTTAGCTTTAATTTATCTCATATTTAATGATCAAATTTCCTAAAATTGTGTCTAATAGCATAATTATCACTTTTTGTCTCAAAAGTTGGCTTTGTCTTTCAGATTTTGTGACTTTTATCATTGTTTTGTCATATTTTAGATTTTTATGTGAATTTCTGAATTTTTTGAATGCATTATTTTGACTTTTATTTACAGTACGCAGCCCTGCACATGACATGCTAAAACAGTAATAATAACTGTGATTTATTTATTCGGTCCCTCGATTTACTAGTTTGTGCACACAATTGACTAAATCGCTCTGTTGTTTTAAGTACAAAGTACATTCTAGAACAATTTGTGCCCTCATTCTGTGGGAAACCGTATACACATATTAGAATGATGCCACCAATTATTATATCAAGCTATGATTTTCTTAAAACGAGGGAAGAAATGAATAAATTGTGAGCATGCTATTGTATGGATTAAGAGACCAAATGAATAAATTATCCCCACAATTTTTTTTACTTTTTTTTTTTTAATTGCATTTCATGTTCAGGGCCTTGTATTTATTTAATATTTAGAAAAAAGTTGACATGCAACAGTTATGACTTTTTAGATTTTCAATTGATGGTTGATTTAGTCAATTTTGACTTTTCAATCATAATATTTTGTCACAATTTAGATCTAATTTGAGCCCATTCTGAAATTTTCTCTTTAAATATCAACCTCATGTGATCATTAGGATTTTTTTTTATCTAATTTTTTCCACTTTGTCGTAATCAAAATGTGTTAATATGTATCATATGCCATACTTTGGATTTTTATCATCATTACGAATTTGTATATCGTATTTTTGACGCTTTGTCATAATTCTTTGCCACAAGTGTAACTTTTTAAAAATCAAATTTCAACAGTGTATACTGTAATTATGGCTTAGTATCTTATAACCAGTGCCAGACAGAATCTGCAGACATTTTCTGCGCAGAAGTTTGACTTATGATTTATGCAGAATGATTTTGAAAGTATAGTAAAAACATGAAATAGAAACTAAAACCCTTTAAACTTTTTGTTTAAGGTTTACAATGCAAATCCAATTAGAAACCCTTGTTTGGAAAACAAAGCAGGCCTCTCATATAATATATCTACTAAAGCACATAATACATTACTTTACAAACTGAATTGTAAATAGATTATATAACCTTTTGAGTATTATTCAATAATATTATAGAAATGTACGCAAAAACTTAATGAATATATATTTACACACATGTGCATAAGTAAATACATGAACTCAGTGATGGCCTAAAAATTATGGGTTGGAAATCTTCAGATTTGTGCCTGCCCATATTTAGTGTGGGTCTACTTATAACTTCAACATTGGTAACTCGAAATTTCTTTTCTTTAATTTTCTTCCTCTCAGCACTAGCTTTTCACCAGATGTTTAGCCAAACCTCGGCCTCCCATGAGCCGTTTACTCTTGTGAAGGTGTTTAGTGAAAAGCTGGCGATGCACTTTGGCACATTCCTGAGAGAAACAACTAGAAAAACAGCACATAAACAAGCTAATGACTGCTTCATCTGCTCTGCCAATGAGGCTTTTCTGAACATTTGACAACAATCCTTTTCGCCCCCCCCAAAAACATTCTGGGTCTCTCACCTTCTGTTGCTCCCTTTTAAGCCTAAATTGAAGTTTTGCTTTCTGTTTAGGCTTTAAATGTGCTCGGGATATTTTAGACTGTTTCTGTTTCTGTTAAAAATACTAAAACAAAATAATATATTAGCATATTAATTAGTTATTAATTGTATCCGTATTTATTAGAATACGCAATAAACAAGGAATTTCAAGAAATATCAAGTATGAAAATCAAGTATTTATGCAAAATGCCATCTTAATTAGTTATCATAAATATCCTAACTGTAAAAATATGAGAAATATTGCAGTTGTAGCTTTTATTTAGCAGTTTAAGTCTTGTCTTCCTGTTTTCTGCGCTGTTTACCACCATGTTTATGTTTTATGTTTTCATTGGTTGTCCTAGTTATGTGTCTAGCTGCTCATTGGTTGTTTCATGTCACCTGATCTCTAGTGTTTGGTATGTATTAGAGGTGTGAACCTACACTGGTCTCTGGATAAGTGTCTGGAAAAGTGACACTAATAAACGGACGCAGCGATCACAGCTGATCCATGATAGACGCGATGAAAACTCGATCTGCAGACACATGCTCGTGTCTGTAACTGCAAGTATCGCTATAACAGCCGAAAGGAGAGGAAACGTCACATGAGCAGGTCAAACGGGAAATGGAGTTTACTTTCATTTTCTCCACAGCAGTGAAATAGGGGCTTCTGCTGGAACTTCAGTGTCAGTGAATTGTGCAGAGTTTCTGTGTTTTATTTACTCACCCTCACCTTCTTCGCCATAGTATTCTACCACGGCATAGCGCATATGAGATAAACGACGTCAGTACGTAATAACTGGTTAGGATCTATTACTGAACAGATACCAAATTGTCCACGTCTGCATCACAGTGCACTGAAGAAACAATTCATTTTGACACTCCTAGTATATATATATATATATATATATATATATATATATATATATATATATATATATATATATATATATATATATATATATATATAAATAGCACTGGACCGTTTCTCTGTGTTTCACTAGTAATGTCTTTAAATAAATAATTAGGCCTATTTAATTATTCATTTATTATTTTTGTACAGTAATTGAGACATAAAATGAGATAGTAAAATATAATCAACAACAAAAATGTCAATTAAATCTGTAAATGAAAACATAAATGAAAAAGCTTATTTATGGACTGTCTTAGTCCTATCACTTTAAAATAACACTGTACATCTCTCTATATTAAGGCTGAAACACGGCTTTATTTATTTATTTATTTATTATACAAAATGAATTCTCATTGCACTTAAGTTTACAATGATAATAAAGCTTGTTAATAAGTTTTTAATGATCAATGAAGGAATTATATTTACAAGTAGTAGAGTATTTACAGCTACTATATAGGTAATTTCTGTCCGTTAGCATCCCATTCCTGTCCCCTGCAAAGAGCGGCGGCGGTACAAGGCATGTCGGTAATGGTCATTTTAAAGTGTCACTCACTGTATATAGCCATATATATGTAGCCGTCATGTGTACATTGTTTTCCGTCTTTGGTACATGTAATCCTGCTTTATGGTGAGTATGTCCATGTTTGTGTTTGTGTTTGTGTTACCTAGTTTTGTTAGGTAATTGTTTCGTTTATTTTGTACGCTTTGTATTACATTACTGCACTTGAGTTCTATTCACGTTAGGAAAAAAAAAATTAAGACATATTATTGCCAGTATTATAATTTCTAGAACCCAAAAAATATTAGGCAACATAAGAAATGTTACTACTCTAATATTGCAAGTTAGTATTTTATAAATGATGTTATATTTTTGTAATATATAACTGTTGAAACAAAGAAAAATCAGTAATAATGATAATAGTAATAAAATTATTTTAAAAAGTATATATATATATATATATATATATATATATATATATATATATATATATATATATATATATATATATATATATATATATATACAAAAACTGCCAAAAAAATTTATTTGGCACTGTCCAGAAATGTATACTGTGGTACATTTTCAGAATGAGTCTGGGTTGAGTATTTTGAGTAGGGCTGCTCAATATTGGAAAAACTGACATTGTGATAATTTATTTTTAAGGATATATATACATATATCCTTCTGTTTTACCCTTTGCTCTTCATACTGAATTTCGGCTTCCCGTTTGAGCCCTAAACGTTCTCTAGGCATCTGGGACCGTTGCCAGTTTCTGTCTTCTGTTACAAATATGACCCTCATGGTGGGGAAAAAAATCTTCCAAACCGAGCTATTATTTAGGCGCTCTCCTGGCACGAGTATTTTTTTGTTGCTAAAAACAACAGCAATATGAATGTGTTTTATTTTGGTGTTTTTGGAGTCTTTTGGGCATTGCGGAGGCCCATGACTGTGCGGTCTATGAGGTTGTTTTCTCTTTTGGGTTGTCTGGCTTTGGGACAAGAAGGAATGGGGCTGAACCAGGGCCCCGTCTGCAAATCCGTCTTGCTGTCCATATCTCTGGAGCTTTCTGAAGGGGTTTAGAGGCTGGAGAGTCAGGAGTCTGGTAGAGATAAAGTGTCAGAGCAAAGCATTATGCGTGACAGTTGAAGTGGGACAGTTTATTTTGTTGGTAGATGTTAACGAAGCTATTGAATAGATAGATTTATTTACAAATAGGTGTTTGTTATGACTTTGAAAACAAATCCTTAAATACATTTCTGAAGATTGTGACTTATGTAATCTATCGGTGCTTTTGAAAACAATATTTGTTGGGTTTAGGGAATGAGGAAGATAGGTCAGTCAGCCAGTCAGTTAGTCAGTCGACAGTGGTCTCTGGGGGATTTTATGTGAGAAGAGCAGGCGTGAATGGTACACACAAGAGAAATGTGTGATCTCAAAAAGCGTACACAAAAACAAAACAAAAACAAAACTGAAAAAAAATGTATGTCCTGGGACGTTTTTGGCGCTCTCCAGAAATGTATATTGCAGTACATTTTCAGAATGAGTCTGGGTTGACTTTTTTGAGTATGGCTGCTCGATATTGGAAAAAACTGACATTGTGATAATTTTTTTTTTTGCGATAAATATTGTGATGTGAATATAATTTCTCAAAATGACTTTTAAATCTGTTTAGAATCAAGTCATAATTTTACATTGATAGTGATGATTTTTTAGTGGAGTGAATCTGCATATACTACTACTACTACTAATAGTAATAATAATAATAATAAACACATTACAAACATAAATTAATACATTAGAACAAAGATACAAATTAAATAAACAATGCTTCATGGTTTTCTCGAGCATCTATTGACGTACAAAATAATAATAATCAAATGTAAAATAACTGTGTATACAGTTGTCAACATTTGAAGTCAATGAAATTTTCATTAAAGTTGTCCTAAAACTATTCAACAACAACCATTTTTGTCTGAAGACAATTTTGAAAAACATTGATGACAATAATGTTGACTACTATAGTCTTAATTATAGAAATAATTAAATACAAATAATCGTAGTTAATTGTTTGTTAACAAATTTGATTATTTTGTTATTTTGTAAATTCTAGCCCAGTTGGTTCAAATTAGCTTGAAGTCATGCATGATAACAGACATAAAAGAAAATTCTTTCACTCTTTTAGGGTTAAATGAACTGTGTTTTCTGGTTAATTATAATCCCAACTTGACATTAATGATCTTGCGATGTTACTATTTCAGATGCACACTTTACGATATCGATGCTGAAACAATATATTTGAAACATACGGATGCTGAGGTGAGGATCCAATAGCATAGTTTTTTTTACACAAAGAATGATCAGGTAGACAAGGGTCAATCAAAACAGAATCAAAGGGGCAATCCAAAATAGTAGTAAAACCAGGCTACAGATCTGTACAGGCGGCTAATATCAAAAATCAAACAAACAAAGCAAGAAATCAAAAAGGCAAGGCAAGGAGAAAAGCTTCGTAATGCTACAGGTAAAACAACAAGACTCAGCAATGTCAGTGTGCGTGTGTGTGCTGTATAAATAGTCAATGTAATGGGTCCTTGAGCAGCTTCAGCTGTGTTTGTTTGCAATCAGTCGAGATCAGGAACCGGTGTGTGTGCGGTGCATGCTGGAACTTGTAGTTTGTATATGTGGCAGATTTGTAGCTCTCCAGCGATACAAAGTAATTAGATCGGTGGTAACTGTAACAACATATTTAACTACATTTTCTTTTTTAGATTTAGATTTTTTTTTTACATTTTTTTAAATTATTGTTGTCAGTTTTAGCAGTTTTATTTAAAGTTTTTTCATAATTATAGTTATTTTTCTCAATTTATGCAAATTTACATATACATTTTGTACGTCATATATCAAAAATTTATTTTTTTTGTATTTTGTACTTTGAATTTATATACAGTGTTTTACCTCATAATTATTACTTTTCTGATAACTACAACATCTTTATCTAAAATGTATATAATGTAAATATTAATCACCGTTTTGGTGAATTTCTGGGGTATTTGTTAAGTTTTGTTTTAAGTTTAAATGATGACAAAGATATTTTACAAATAAATTTCAACAGAAAATGTAAATACTGTTGATAAAAACAAGCTAGTTGCAATGTAAAATGTTTTAAGCATATACAAAATGCCACCGCATAGTCAGAAAGATTGTTTGGAATTAGCAGGATAGCGAATGATAAACGCAAAGCAGTGTCTCTGAGGCTGTGGATCCAGTGAAGACGGATGGAGCAATAAGCAGTGTGAGATTAGCAGTAGCTGGAGGAGGAAGGAGGGAGGGAGGACATCAGGTCATGTCGACAGCTTGAAGCCATACTTTCAGCAGGGTGCAAGAGCAGCGGTTCACGATAAAAGCAGAGAGAAACCTCTCTCCCTCTCTGCCATTACATCTCCATCTCTCCCGCTTGCTCATTTAAAGAGGACATATTAAAAAAAATCTGACATTTTCTATCTTTAAGTGCTCTAATCGGTGCTTCTACCAACTCCGAAAATTTGAAAATGGACAACCCAGTGACTTTGTTTCAGTCTCTGCAAGTTAATCTGTCTGTCTTTTTGTATTTCCAGCCCTTAAAGTCAGCTTGAACTGGAAGTATGATGACATATTTTTAACTGAAATGCAATATTGAGTAGGGGGTGGGGTTTTGTTTTTGTTATCATTCTCTAATCTTTCACTGGAAGCAAACTTACGATTGGGTGGCTAAGCAGATTTCAGTCAAACCATCGAACTGACATCATCAGAGTAGGAGAAATTATTAGATTTTAATTAAAGATTAGCAAAACAAAGGATTAACTAGTACAAACAAATTGTTCACATTAAAAGTTATTGCACACTGAATCCAAAATATTCATCCGTAATATATTTGCACGTTAAAATAAATAAATTTGACCTCAGATTGTTTTTTTCTCCGCTTTTCGCATTTGAAGAGGCGATTTGAGAGGTGTTTTGACAGTTCATTATAATCGAAAAGACGCATCGGAATCGGTGTGCAAGGTTTGTTTACGTGACAAATTTTTCACTTTTCGAATTTTGGACTTGAACAAGGACCTTAAGACTAACAATGTGCATTAGCAAAACAAACATTGTGCATTTTGATTTCATGTGGACTTCAATCTGCTGCTCTCTGTCAGCTTAATTCATGAGCGCACGTTTGTTATTCAGTGTATAGACAGTAGGGATGCACTAACATGTAATGATTTAACTTCAAATACTGATAGGGCTGTCACGATAACTATTTTTGCTGGGCGATATATTGCACCCAAATTAATTGCGATAAACGATATTACTGCCACTTTATTACTTGTATCACTAATAAAAAAATACATTTTACAACATAATAATGTAATAATTCAGGTACTGTTTCAAAGAACAATTTATTTATTTATTTATTTATTTATTTTTTTAGGGGGTTTCACCTTTATTGTATAGGACAGTAGAAAGTATTGACAGGAAAGCAAGGGGAGCAGAGACAGGGTAGGGATCGGCATAGGACCACGAGGTGGGAATCGAACTCGGGTCGCCGTGAGCACCAGCGCGCATCTGTCGACGCACTAACCACTACACCACTGGCACCAACAGAACAATTTATTTTTAAGAATATTTAGATGTTTGAAATTGAAACATGAAAAAACATCTCCTCAAACGAATAATTAATAATAAATAGTAGATGTAAACAAAAAAGTGTAAGTCAAGAGTGGAATTTTGAAGCCTCTCAGGCGCCATTTATTAAATAATTAGTCAGACTCCAAGACAGGACTGTTTGTTAAAAGTTTGCAGCATTTTTTTAAATGATTTTTTTTCAAGCATGTTTAACGGCTACGTCTCTTTAGATTAATAATGGTGCCTGTCTGTGAGTGTGTGCCATTTCACGCTGTCACCTTTATATTTAAGTAAATACTGTACATCCAATACAGTTAAATTAGCTTGGTCTATTATGTAGCCTAATCATCATCATCTTAAATTTCTTTATATAAAATAGACATGATATCGTGCTTAGAATTAACTGCATAACAATTTAACAATAATAACAATTTATGCGTGATGGTGAATGTGTTTGACCTGAAGCATTTGTGATCTCACTAACCTGGATGTTTTTTTGTAGTCCCCAAACTTCGTTTGCTGTAGGCTTTGTAAGCTAACTCTGTAAAACTAAAGTTTAAAATATGATATCGTCGTGGACCACCCTTTTAAAACACAGTGAGTGGGAAAGTACAACAAATAATTTGTTTACAATACTATTTGCTGAAATAATAATAAAATAAACTCATGTCCTGCCCATACACTCTGCTTTTAAAATGACTCGCACAAGCGGCAATTTGTTTTTTGTAATTTGATGCAAATATGAAATAATACATACAAAAATACTGTACATATAAATGTGCATAAGTTTTTTTTTTTATCTAAATATTAAAAACTTTCAGGGATTTAAGATCCTGATGACCATTAAATGTGTCATAACAGTCCATTTTAGAAAACAAGAACTTAAGAAAAGCAACTAAAGGGACATCTGAAACACAGGGTGTTTTTGCTCACACACTTAAATATAAGCAAATTTAACAAGCTAAAGCAAATGATCCATCATATTTTGAGCTGACACTTCACACACATTCTGGGGACACCAGAGGTTCATTTTACAGCTTATAAAACCGGGCATAATATGTCCCCTTTAAAAGCAGATCCGGCCTTTATTCATGAGGGCTGCCTTTCCATTGGCTGTCGGTTGTGCCATTAGATTTGATGGACAGGAGCTGTGACTTGGGGACTGTCTGGGCTTTCTCTGGCTCTCCCTAGAGGTCAGATTCGGATCCAGCACTCATACAAGCAGCATATGAGGTCATGACTCTGAACATGAGGGAACAAGAGCTCCGCAGGTGGCAGAGGTCATTTGCATCGAATATGGAGCATTGAAAGGAACATTCCATCTAGGTCTGCACAATTTGGGAGAAATGATGTTTGAATAGATATTATCAAGTCCCTGCTCCCTGGAGAACCTGACTCTTATTGACCGTGTTAATATGGAAGTGTGAAGATGTGACTGTGTCTGTCGTTTAGGCATTTGATGTGAATAGTGCGGTCGCTGTCCAGTGCTGAATTTCACTACTCAACTGTGCGTGTATGAGGGAGCCTGGACACATTAACGAGGCTCCCCGCAATTTATCCTGATGTTCTTTACACTGTTAAAATAATTAATTACATTTTATTAGTTGAATCAAATGAACTTTTCTAGTCATCTCAACTTACATCAATCGAACTGACTCAAAATATTAAGTTATATTTTTTTTGTTAACTTTATTAACTTATTAAGTTAAAGCAACATAAAACATTTGTCTTGTCTTTTTGCCATTCATTTTTAGTGTATAATGTTAATTCTTTCATTTTGTTGAACATTTACATTTTTAGGAGTTCTAATTGAAGTTGACTAGTTCTCCATCAGTCTTTCTGTGCATCCATTTGTGTATAAACTATTCAGTGATTCTTTCTGTCATTCTGATGTTCTGTTTTTTTATCGATCTGATCTTTTATGCTCTTTCTGTTGTTTTTCTTTCACTCTGTCTGATGTTATAATGTTTTAATGTTTTATCATGATGTTTAATGTTCCTTCTATTGTTCTTCCTGTCTTTTTGTTGTCCTTTCTGTTGTTCTTTCATTCTGATGTGCGAACGTTCTATTTGTTGCTTTTTCTGACATTCTTCCTATTGTACTTTTTGTCATTCTGTGCTGTTCTATCGTTCTTTTTGTTGATTTTTTTCCTGACATTCTGTGATTCTATCTGATGTTCCATCATTCTTTTTATGTTGCTTTTCTGACATTCTGTTGTTCTTTCTGTCATTCTGTGATGTTCTATCATTCTTTTTGTTTCTTTTTCTGACATTCTATTGTTCTTTCTATGATTTTCTCTGATGTTCTATCCTTCTTTATGTTGTTTTTTATGACATTCGTTACATTGTTCCTTGATTCTATCTGATATTTTATCACTCTTTTTGTTATTTTTTTCTGACATACTTTCTATTGTTCTTTCTTTCGTTCTACCTGACGTTCTGTTGTTCTTTTTATTTTGTTTGTTTTTTCATTCCTTCTACTGTCCTTTTTGTCATTCCATCTGATGTTCTGTCATCCATTTTTTCTTTCTGTTTTTCTTTCTGTCATTTTATCTGATGTTCTATCATGTTTTGCTGTTGTCTATCATTCATTTTGTGTGTACGAGTGTAAGAGTCTGAGTGTTTGACACATTGAGCATGTTGTATAAACTCAGACCTTCATTTATATATATGTTTGTACTATTTAAAATATTTCTTTTCTCTTAACCACTTAAAAGCCGAATAAAATCAAAATGTACTCTTCTTATTTTTTTTTATTTATATATATAACAGTGCTTGTTATGAACCTTGTATCTGTGCACTTCATTGTTTTGTAAAAATGTATTTGCCCTCATAATCTTTAATCAAATATCATAACCTTCTCTCTCCCTTCGAAATGACTTTTCTTCACTTCTGGTCACATGGAGTGCCTTTAGGGCGGGGCTTCCAGTGTGTGTTTTATTTCGGCCCCGCTTTTGTCTACTTGTCAGTCTTCCTTCATTTTATGAGCAACACCGATCTTCCAACAATCCAATCAGTCTCCAAAGAACAAAATCATTTTTTTCTCATTTGAATCAGATGTATGCCACAATTTAGGAAAAAAAGGACAATCTTAACTAGGGCTGCACGATATTGGAAAAATCTAACATTGCATGTATATTGTATAATTTCACCACATTAATTGAATAGCTCAATTTTAAAAGGCTTCTTTCATTTAGGTAGATTGGGATGATCAAGTCTTTTTCTATGCAGTGCTTTTGCATAAATTTTAATAAATTACAAGCATATATAAATACAACAGAGCAGAGATAAAAAGGAAATAAGCAGTGCTTTATGGTTTTCGGTAGATTCGGGTGGGTCAAAAGACCCACCCCTCACTGACAAAGGTCCAGAATTTGTCCCATACACAAGCTTATTTGCCATATATTGACTGCTTTGCCATAATAAATTGTGAAAATAACCATTGAAGAAGGCTCTAAGACCAAGCAGAATCCTCTTTTGGCAGTGGGACAGTTGAATGTGCAGGCCAGGTTGTGTTTGCCTAATAAATGACAATAGGCTAGTTTTTTATTTAAAACTTGCACATCAACCTTTTTTCTCATGATATATGATGTAATAATTTAGAATTTGAAAAATAAGTATTATTTTCATATTTGTTTCTTCTACAAGCTAAAAATAGGGGTTAAAAATATATAAACCTCATAATTAAATAGAAAATGAGGCTAATAACTTCAAAAAGTTCCATATTTTAAGAAAAAAAGAACCACCCATTTCACCATGCTGGCTACGGGCCTGAATACCATGGTCATCATTCTATAAATAATTAAAAAATATATATATTTAATAATATTTTTGTCTTTTAATATTTAATAAATAATCTAATCCAGTTATGTGATATTATTGTAGATACACACACTGCAATATTGATGCTCACACCATATATTGTGCAACCCTAATCTTAACTTCTATTTCATCCTGATTTTAAAACTGTTGAATCAAGTCCTCCTTTTTTTGTTTGTGTTTTCATATGGTGATCTTACAAAAGCTAGCCAAGTCTTGAACTGCTCAGATTAAAGTAAACTATTAAAAAAAAAACAAGCTGACATTTTGCCTAAAAATCTGTTCTAGAATGCTTTAGGGTTAAATGTCAGAAAAAAAGAATCATGGAGTAACACACACATGTGTGCTCTACCAGCACATCTCAGCATGGTTGTCTAACCATGCCTAGAATTTCAGGCCAAGAACGTTTTGTAGTTGTGCTGTGCAGTAGCAGGGTAATAGGGAAATATAACAGAAACCATCCCCGACTGTTCTTAGATCCATCTAAGAACCTTTGTTGTGATGAAGTAAGAGCGACTAATAATTCATTATAGAACTATCATCCCTTCTAAAAACATCACCGTATAACCTGCTCTCATTCAAACTCCACAACCCAGAGCTAAAGATTAACGCATCCTGAACATGTTTAAATTCTACTCAAACTCCATCCGCATGTCTGGAGGAGACTTCAAGTCACACAAATGTCATTTGTTGGCCTCTCTGTCAGCAGGAGCCTGGAACGCGCCATACCCAGATCTCCTGCTCTGAGCCAAAAAGCGTGGACGCCTCACAGCTGGGCCGAATCTGCCCGCGGAGGCAATTTAGAGCCCGAACCGCTCCGCGTGACGAGCCGATCAGCGTCTCTGAAAGCCGCTCGCCATGTCGTCCACTCTCATTAAGCAAAGT